>NC_086321.1:23859891-24159891 GCF_036172605.1 Pelobates fuscus
CCTCTACGGGTACTGGAGGACCACAAATCTCACATATGAGGAAACTTACTTATTTCCAAGAAGCGCTGGGCATTCGCTCCAGACGTCACTGATTAACTCGGGGATAATTTTATGCTCACAGTAGTCGGGAGACTACCATTCTGGCACCATCCTACAGCTTCCCCACACCTAGGTGGGTTCAATCATTAGGATTGGACGGACACATACCCGTCCAGGATAGTCACACCAGGGACCCATTTGTCCATTTTGTTTTTTCATCGACGGGACCAAACAAATCAATTCACATGTCTATCATTAAGGTACGACCCATGGTAGCCAAGAAACCTTTATAACTGGTCATGGCGCCCTTTGCCACAAGGGAATCCACTACCTCGCCTATCTAGACTACAAGACGTTACTTACTACACACGTAATCGACAATCAGTCTCTAGGGCTGGAAGGCTCGCTGCACATACCCCTACCAGAGAACCATGATCTGGAGAAGAGACGGCCGGCGTTGAGATTACCGACAACCTACAGCTAGCCTGGGGCAGATCCGATAGTTGTATTCTCCATTTGGACAATATCGCGGCAACCGACTACACAAAACACCTGGACGGAGTCTGGTATCGGACTCTAATAATATCGGAGGACATTTACCATTTCTAAATTACACGCAAGGTTACCCTACGACTAGAGTTCCCTCAGAAGATTACCTGTTTCCTGACAACGGGACTCCTTGGTCACCATCGCATGACAGAGATCTGGGTGACACGCACCTCGCCACTACAGCAGAATCGAAGGGACGCCCGATCCTATTGACTCCATTCTGGGCTATCCACTGCCCTTCCACTGTCTCCCATTTTACGGACAACCCACAAGATACCATCGGAGACTTTGGCGGCTCATGTTCCACGACAGGACTTTTCGTATGCTGCGAGGCGTCATACGCTCCAGAACCAGTATCGGAATACACTCGGTTATGGGTCTTAGTCGTGGTTCTCTCTATTCCTACGGGTTTGTCCTATGGATTTGGATACTGTTACGACACTCACCGCCTGGAGAGTGAAGCCGCCGTTTAGTCGATAATCCCCTTTCTCCAGAAATGCAATTCCAGCATAACCGATCATAAAACTCCCGACCGGAGCATACGAATGCGGTAACTCCCGATCAGCAATCCATCCGAAATCCTTCCACAGCTAGGGGACCTGGTGGAAGACTGTAAAATATATTAAACAGTAGCCAATCACAGTGGCTATAACACAAGCCCTTCCCATTTTACCCATAATACATCTCTTCCTATCCTGGAGATAATTAGGGAGAAACCTAATTAACTCCGAGGATATGAACCATCGCCATTTTAAACACAAACACAAAAAATGCAATAAAATACATAAAATCAGAAGTACCGAATATATAGTGTTCGTGCAACGTATCCCCAGATAGCCTGGATCTGAGGGCATATTCCTACCGAATAGCGCTCAGGTCCGAAGTACACAGTCCAATCGCCATGGAGTCAAAGTCTCTCATAAGTCCTTCGGTATACGAATGACTCCATGGGACGGCTATCTGGGTAAGTTCATACGGATGAAGGAAACTCCCGAACGGAACAGTGTTCGTATGCCTCCAAGGGAATAGAAGGGGAGACGGCCGTCTCCAGCGGGGTTCGGTAGATAAAGAGTCCGTTTTTAGATCCATGGGTTTTGCACCGAACACCGCTGATTCGCCTCGTGTCCAAAATGGCCGCCGCCTCGTGGTCGGCATACGAACGACGACCACCCGTACGAAATGGAATGGAGAGGTGTTTGCGGTTAACCACAGCGTTCTAATTTGTGGTCAAGGTGTTAATGAGCCGCACACTCCTCTCCTGGGTGGCCGATGTTCGGTAGTTTTACTCGGTACTTTAGAAAACGTATGAACAACAGCGTACGGACAGGAAATCCACGAATCCAATGAAAACAGATGAACCAGCAATACAGGTCTATGCAGCAGGGTTCGTCACAGATACTCACTCCAACTAACCCTCGAGGAATCTCACAATCGAGACAGCCTCTCTCTCTCCCTTTGTATACTATACCTTTCACACCAGTTATGGCCACCACCTTACCGAGTGGGCACGTTGACCATTGCTCATATGGTTGCGGTGATCGATTGGTTATCAGTCATTCGGGTCATGGATGCGTCTTAGACATCCACGACGCATCTTCCTTCGCCGATGTTCATTGGCCGGGTCACGAGAAGAGAATTTCAGGGTGTTCTACTTCCTCGGACTCTTCACACATCCTGTGTTGTTCCATAGCGTTAAAAATGCAAAATATGAAGCCTCCTGTCCTGTTATAAAATTGTAGATTATGCTAGCGCAGTGTACCTATAATCTTAATTTTATTAAGGACAGGAGGCGAGTATTTTCCCACCCTGCTTTTTCCCTCCCTAATTATCATTCCTTGGGTTGTACTTCAATAAAAGATTTTAATTCAGAGGGTGTGGTTATCTCTTTATTACGTGGTTTATTTCATATCACATCTTGAAATTACGACTGCTATCTGTTATGATTTCCTAATACATACAATTTGACTATATTAATGTCTCTATCATAGCTACCTATTTCGGTTAAAATATTCTTGTCTCATCTGATAAATTCCTTTTACGTAAAGTACTATGGAATAAACTGGCGTTTTATAAACAGTAATATTGATTATGCTAATAATAATAAAAATAATAATAATAATAATAATGACGACAAACTGTTAATTTCCAAATCCCTTTCACGTCTTTTGTTTCTTTTCAGTTTGATTCTTCTTCATGGATCAATACATGGGATCGTCTTCGCACTCTACGACAATCTTCCTGTCGGGATTTGGATCATTTACAGTCTGATTCTTCGTCGTTATCATTATTTATTGTAATAGCAGGATATGTTTATGATTATCTCGCACCAAAGAAAGAGGAAATGATGCAAGAGGAAGGGCCTTTTATACCCTATGGCAATGTTTTTTTCACTAAACTTTATTGTTAAACCTGTGCTGCTGGAGTTTTAGTAAAGAAAGATTATGCAAAATACTCGCCTCCTGTCCTTAATAAAATTAAGATTATAGGTACACTGCGCTAGCATAATCTACAATTGGAGGCACACTTATTCCTGGGTGGTCTGGTTGTTCGGCAGTTTCACTCAATATAATGAATGGAGTGATTCTACCGAACAATCAGATGAATGCTGCATACATATCCCAGGTTAAACTCAACACATAAATACACATGTAATATTAAAGGCAGTCTACTGAAATATGCTCCACAGTCTTAAAGGGACAGTAGTCCCAAAAGTCCCAATATGTCCATAGATGATTTTAAAAGGACCAGCAGCAGCAATATAAAGTACAACATGCCCAAATATAGTTCTTTAACTGTACCAATTTTCCAGGGGCCATAGTCAGCAGGTAAGAGGCAGGCAGCCAGGCCCCTCCAATGCCCAGTGGCGAGGTAGGTTCCGCCACAGAGTCTAAGAGTGTTATGTGCTTTATAGGGTGCAGCAGTAAACTAAGGATTTGTAACAATACTTTTTGCTAAAAAAGATAATTTTCCTTGCCAAACTGCTATTGGTCAAGCACCCATTTATGTATTTAGATAATTACTATCAAGGTAGGTATATATTTTTATATCCATTATGTTCCAGAGAGAAGGCAACGTTGATCAGAAATAGTATATTTTTCCAGAAAAATAAAGTAAAGTTGCTCAGGTCATTGTATTCACGACTCCATCTGGTGCCCCCACTTGTAATCCATTTATTGTGTTTTGAGAAATCTTAACGTGACATGACATTATAGTGGCGTGACATTTTGTTGTGGAAATATTGCAATGTACTGTAATGTAATAAAGATACCTTACAGTGATAAAGGCACAAAACATCTGTTCCCGTGTAAGTAAATCTATAAAAAAAAAAAAAAACTCTCTGACAAATCTACCAGCGTTGCGAAAACCTTCATCACGTTATAGTAGTTATATAACATGGAAATCTGAGAGGAAATATGTTGCAAGCTCTTGGGACATTGGTAACAATTCTAAAGGAAATCAATTAGAAATAGTAATAATGCAAAGGTTAAGCAGCCATTGGAAATAACAGAAAAACAAAGTACGAAATTACATAATTTTAGTACTAACTTGCTGTGCAGATGATTCCTCCTGAAATTTGGTATGGAATCATAAAATCTGGAGAAAAAAAAATTACAATTAGTTTCAGATTTCAAAACAGCAAAGGGTCCTAGCCAAAGTTCAGAATTATCCCAGAAAACCAGAACTAGCAATCAATCAATCAATAGATCAATAGATCAATCAATAAATCCTGCAGGTCTAAATATTGAAGGTGCACACTGGGCGATTTGCATCTTGCTTAGACACCTTGTGCAAGGCACATACGTCTAGATCTAATACTGTAAGATGCACTTTTCAAATGATTTAGTATTTTTTTTGTAAATATATTTTTTTATAAAATATAATTTTATCAATGTATCAAAAATATCAAATTATGAAAATAATTGTAAAAATATTAAATTATTTGAAAAGCTTTTTCCAAAATATGAAATCAAGGCCATAAAAAAGCTAAATGTGTTATGTTTTTTTTTAATTTTTACAGCGTATGTAAGGTGCAGCTGAGGAGAATGGCTCATTCAGTGAATACTATCATGATAATATAAATGAGACATGGTGTTATTGTACATGCCCCAGGTTTTTTTTAAAGATCTCTGCTTGGGAATACACATTTTAGAAGGAACATTTTGGGCACTGAGCATTGCTCTGCATTGACGCTATCTTTGAGAGCATCCTCATTAGGTGAATCACTTTTCATCCCTAGAAGTGGTACCTGATATATACCTTCAATTTTTGACCACGCACTGAAATCATTTTCCTAACCATTTGTCAAATTTGCAAATATACCTGGAAAATCTAACTTTTACCTGACTCCAGAGTTCAGTTGCTGAATTTAATCCCTGTTTATAGAGTTCATGTTATTATATTATTTTTGAAAGATATTGGCTGTGGCCTGTTCATTATCTGCTGGCATCCTCTTTGACCTCTCATTGTTTTTAGATTACCGTATGTTTTGTTATCTGCCAACTCAATCCTTAACCTCTCAAATATGTTTAATTTTGTTGTTCTTTGCTGTGTTCACGTAAGGGATTTTTTTTTAGAAACTTGCTAACCGTCAAAGCATTCTTCAAACAAACCACAAAGACATAAAAACTAAGAAAAAATAATCTATGGTAATACCACCAGCTGAGAATTTACAATAAAATGCATTTATATAAAAGAAGAACAGTTCAATTTCCTTAACTCTCGAGTATACCTTCTGACTTTGTTACAAAGGCTCCAAATCAAGGAACAGCCTGGTCCTCTTTCCTTAAACACTTATATTGGTGCCGGGATAAACAATAAGTATGTGGTTTCCTAACTGTAGATATAGAAAAAAGGGACAGTAAATATACTACCAGACCTTAGAATGCAAACATCCCAACTCTCCCAGAACTAGCGGGAATCTCCTGCATTTTCAATGCCATACCCTGACACCTGCAAATTCTACAATATCCCAGAAATAACACATACAATGTATGTAAGATTGTGTGTAAGTGATTTCCAGGATATAGTACAATGCACCCCCCTTCCCCCCTGCTGAATCCTTTTATCACCAAATCCCTTCACAATAAAAAAAAATTGGGTAAGTACAACGGCCACAGCTTTATTTAAACCAGCATAGTCAAATACTGTCAACTGCTGGTTTTACCCTGCAGACAGCTAAACTTTTAACTTCCTCAAAAAAAAAACTCTTCAGTCTGTCCTTCGTCATCACCCAAATTCACGGCTAATGCTGGGGTTGCTCGGTATTGTTATATAGAATTAAGCTATTAAAAATGGTTTAACAGGGGGCTGAGCCTGGCATCCATGCAGGATAGACGTGTGGGGCTCGAGCTCCTGGGCTTTCCGCACTCTTTGGGGTGATAACCCCGATTAATCGTACGTACCCTGACACTGGGGGGTGCATCACCGTGAAGCCGAGCTTGTGTTATACGCACAGATACCTGAATCTAGCCTGTAACCCCTTTGGAGACCTGAGCCACGCTACTGCGGCCTAATGCGAAAAGGCTGGGGAGAAGCGGGCGATCTCCTCGCCTTGAAAACCCCCATCTGGCTCGGCGGAGATCCAACCCCCCCCCCCCCCGGACCGGTGGGGGATATCCGAACACACTGGGGCAACAAGCACGGTTCCAGTCTCCTGCCATAGACTGGCTCCCAGAGGAATGTCTGATACACCAAGCCACAAAATGGCGGCTACCTGCTTGCCGACCACGCAGCACTTACACCCCTCCATAGAGAATCAACGCAGCCTGGAATCTACATTGCAGCGCCTGGATGACATTTTTCAGAGATTCTGGCGGAGGATCCTGGAGCGGTAGCAGCCGTCATGGCTGAGAGGGAAATCCCTCCTAGGAGCACTGAGCAGCCGAGAGGAAACAGGCCTCCCCTGGACAAAGCACACAAGCCTGCGCCCACTCACTCATCTGCTCGCCTGCCCGGGCTGAGAACCCCTCAGAGCACAACCCCCAAGCATCAGGCGCCAAAGCGGAGGATAACCAGCCTGGCTCCAGCGAACACCAGAGTCAGCATAAAAAAGGAGCAGGCACTCATCCAAGCCTGCGGCTGAAACGAAGCCCTGCATCGCTATGCCAACACCGATCACCGTAACATTCAAGCACAGGCCACACATATGCCACAAGCGGGGATCGGATGAACCAGACGCAGCACAAGCTTCGCTCCCAGGGTGGTGATCACAGAGTCATCTCATCTTGGACTGGTGCTCACTCACTAACAATACCACACTGCCTGCCATTGTGTAATTATGTCATTAATGCTTCGGTTTTTTTTTTCCTTATACGTTCCCTCTCCTGCCAATAACACAACTATTTACTGTTTACTGCTCCAATTTTGAGGCACCCCGGAGGCCAGTGGTCCAATACCATCTGACAACCTAGAGCCCACGCCGGAACCCATCATTAACCTGGTATAACCTTGCTGTCTCACTGATTTAACCCAGTACCAATAGCATGTCTCACAATCTACGTTACAAACTTTATATACCTACATGTCTATGAGCTTGCATCCATAGAATAGAAGATCTTGCTTAGAATCTCCTCTAGACATGCTCTGCCTAGCCTGTACTCCCTATCACCATAGAAAATGTGTAGTACAATCAAATGCCTTATAACTGTTATGCATTGTACAGCTCATTATCTTGCCATTGCTGTTGGGGCACTGCAAGAATGTCTGTCACTCTCATGCACACAAAAATAAAGAATAAAAAAAAAAAAAAAAAAAATTGGTTTAACATGGTATGGAAGGATGACACCAGGGGCCTCCAGACACCGTAGAAAATATAATCAGATAAAGCAGTAACAGTACCTACAGTCAGTGTCAATCCTGGGTGGGTGCAAAGAGGTGGAATGGCAGGTATGCTATGCTCTGCCCCCTCACATTAGGCTCAGCCCCTCACGGTTGGTGCCGTAAAAGGTTGCAAGCTTTTTGAGGACAAGATGCAAAAAATTTTCACCTTTTCCTTCCAGCTCTGACGCCTGGTGCCGATCGCAAATGGGGTTTCCTAACATGAGGGGTCGGTTCCTAATGTGAGGGGGCAGAATCTAGCACTGCACAACCTGCCGATCTACCTCTTTTAACCAATCCAGGAGTATATGATACAGTGTCACTTTAATTGTATAATTTATAATTATATATAGCAGATATTTTTCTTGGCTGCCAAATGGCTCTCCCACACTATGCAATATCCGTCAGAGGACGGTTCCCACGCTATATAAATGCTCCCATGCTATGCAAGCTCATTCCACGCATTCTCCTGTCCATCTTCTGGGAACACCAGAGACAAGTCCAGTCCACCATATATGTAAATTGTTAAGGGCTTGACTATTTCTAGGTCTTACAAAGTATGTGTTTGCAGATAGCTGACCTCATATGCTTGTATAGCAAGGTAACCATCGTTTTAGTTGTCCTTGACTTAAAATTGAATGGAACAATGTAAATTGTAAGTATGTGAATTTACACCTTGCTCATTCATAGTGAACATTCATAATGGAGATGTTTTTCAAGATGACCATAACACCCAATGTAATACCTCCTAACATTTCAAACGAAGAAAGGACAGTTTAATGTTAGGGGTGTGAGTAGGGATGCGGCAATGGGCATCGGTATTTTGAAACATTTTAGGTGACTTGCTAATAACAATTCATCTTATTTACACAGACTAATTTCTGAACACATTGGTTGTAGTTTAAAGACGCGTCCCTGTATTATTGCTGTGGAACTCTGGTATACCCTCAGGCACACCAAGGGGCATTTGGAACCCCAAGTTACAACTTTATGTTCAATACATTATGGCAGCAATTTACAGTTAGTTTAGGAATGTTAGTTCATCGCCCATACAGAATTGCTAAAATAAAGAATTAATGCCATTGTATTAATGCTGAATGCAGTTAATGACCCTAAAAATTGTATATGATCCCATATTAATATACCATAATACTATAATCCCTTAAGTGGATAGATTTGCTCATTACGTGGACCTTACAGAATTGTAGATGATTTAATTCCTATTTTTTTCGCAAATATCAAAATGCAGGCAACATAGTTTCAAATCATTTTCTTAGGTATTCTATTAATTTTGTGTCCGACTGCCAGTATTATTATCCTGATAAATGAGTGTACATTAAGTACATGAAAAATTACTGATAATTGCAGAAGTCCGGTCAGCTATAGCAACATTTTAATTAAGAAACAATTTACAACAGACACTTGACTTGAGAGGTGACCCTTAAAAATATGTTCATCTGTTCCTGCAATTGAGAACATCTCTTGTTGTATCTTGATTCTATAGCTGTATTAAAATAATCATAACTATAGATATGAATCAAAGTCAAACAGGAAATATGGAAATAATGACTTTTTTGCTATGTTACAAAAGAAATCAAGAACAGCAGTAGGGTTTTGCATGGGAAGCATTTATTGCAAATTGCTAAACTAAATTAAATATTTACACTAAGTGTTTTAATCCAATTGAATAAAAATTCCATATATATTTATAAAGTTGAAATAAACACATAAAAAACTTCAAAGGGGGGGGGCGGGGCCTGACAGCCGAGCCAAGAGGACGCTCACCGCGACGGCTCCTGCATACTGGGGCAAAAAAGCGAGAATAAAACCCAGAAAAGTTATTAAAACAGCGACGAAAGGCCTCCTGGGGAAAGGAGTAACCGAGCGGCACACAATGATACCCTTTAAGCGACACCTGCATCGGCGCACACCGACCACCCTGGAGAGGCCTACCAGCATGGCTGGCGCGGGAGAGACGGCCGCTCTCCTGCCGCCGGATACGGCTGGAATCCTGCCCTGGAGCCCTCGTTCCCCCCCCTCTGGACCGGCGGGGGTTATCCCGGGCCACCCCCACACGATCCCCACATTAAGAGACGCCCAAGCGACAAGCTTACCGAGTTCGGAGGGCAACAGTGCAACTTCCAAAATGGCGGAAGGCTCACACAACGCAACCCTGTGCACAGCCTGGAAGGCCACAGAGCTACGACTCAACGACATATTCAGCTCCTTTTGGGAGAAGCTGGAGGCGCTCCAGTGGCCCACAGAGCAGGAGCCCCCACTCGGAAATATCGCACGGGGCATGCCACGGAAAGCCCCAGAGCGTGTCACAGCATATCCACCGCACTACTCCTTCAGGCCGAGCAGACACAGGGGACGAGCCACCTCGAAAGCTGGGGCCTGGAGCCACACTGAGAGCGGGAGCAGCCAAAAAAAACAAGCAACCAAAGCAAGAGGGACAACTACAGTAAAGCGCCAAAAATCATCTCACCCACGAGCAGAGATCCAGCACGGACCCCGGACCGGCGCGGCCCAACGAGCAAGATTGCAAACGCAGAGCTCCAGGGGAACTAAACCGATGGCAGCAGTAGCCCACCCATACCGGCGCTACAACAGCCCACAAACGCACCGACCACAGAGACACTCAAACGGGACTGCACATTGCCCACCAAGCGGGCCGACTTCCCTCTTTGGAACTCCTCACCCCAACGCCTCCGGACCACGGAGAACGAAGCACAGCCCAACGCACTGGGAAACCACTGCAAACCAACAGGGTATAGGTTGAGAGACTCAATACTGGGGCAGCCTCCCAGAAGCTAGGACCGCAGTCTCCAACAGAGAAGCACACACACAATTTTTAAAGGCTCACCACACACAACACCGCAGACTTATCACTGTACATAGGCATACCCCGCGTACACACACACAATAGGCCTCAGCAAGCAACCACATACACCCAAACACCTGGGGATCAGAGGGGGGCAACACTCTTATACAAAACACATAATGAACCTACCGATATGTCTAACTCTAATGCAAATTGGTTTAACCAGAACGTAACTTTTATTATGTCTTGCTTTGCCTACTATTTAGCTTAGCATTCTATAACAACTGTTAATTGATATATAATGATTATCTCCTATATTCCTGTCTAGTATTTACCTCGGAATGGCACACGCAATTCGCTACTTAGTCTAGACAACAATGACTAGCATGAAGTACTCATGAAAAAAAAAAAAAAAAATTGTGCTCGCACTTCCAACGCCATGTCACTGTCTTTAAATGTTTGAAAATGTTATTGTCTGTTCCGCTGTTGTGGCGATGCAAGCTTCTACAGTATATTCTTTGCGCATCAAAAATAAAGAATTAAAAAAAAAAAAAAAAAACTTCAAAGGGGGGACAGTCCATGCTGGACTGTCGCATAGACGATCAGCTCCTGCAAACTGTAGGCAATCAAGCGGAAAATTCATGGTTTACCTGCCTAAACACAGCCTAGAAGCAGTGGTCCTACCTGCACAGGAGGTGCTGGTGCTGAAGCCACTATATCCCCACAAATGCTGGTCCCATTTTGGAGTGCAATGACTTCGTGGTGACTGAGGCCTACACAGGTGGCTGAGTGGGGTAGACGGCCACTGCCCTGCCATCCTTCTGAGCAGCTGAAAGCTGATCATTTGGTGTGACGTAGTTCAGGCCTCGTTCCACCCCCCCTTTGGACCAGTGGGGGTGATCCCGGTCCTCACCTTAGGGACACTCCTATTACTAAACCAAGAAGAAAAAACTCACAGGCACTCCAACTTCAAGCCGCAGGCAGATTTATTATGACAGAATGGAACGCAGCGTTGCATTCTGTCATAATAAATCTGCCTGCGGCTTGAAGTTGGAGTGCCTGTGAGTTTTTTCTTCTTGGATTATTGTACTGGGATTGCTGGTCCTGCTCTGGAGCACCCTTGGCCGTTGGGACTGAGTGCGGTTCTCATCACTTACTCTACTCCTATTACTAAAGACCAAGTTTTGCTGGGTAAGGGAGGACGCCTCTCCCTAAAATGGTGGACACCTCATGGCAATCTGAAAGCACTGATGACCGAGCAAGGAACCCCTGCACCTTAGATCAGATCTTCGCTGTTTTCTGGAGCAAACTGATCCGATGCCTAAAACTGCAGACTGAGCAACAGAACCAACAGTCAAGGTACTCACCTCCCATGAACCATCGGGAAATACTAACTCCTCCAGAGAGAGCAGCACGAGATGGACAGCAGGAACTGTCGCATAGAAACATAGCAGCTGGGGGGCGGGACTACACCGCCAATGCTTGGAGGATGCGATGGACTTTATTTTTTGGACTTTTTTTTGCAATTTTTGGACTTTAATACACTCTTCAGATACATTGTGAACCAGGCAAAGTCACCTGGCATCTCTTGGGCAACATCAGTGCTGGTTCCGAGCCCAAATATGAATACTGTGATACATTTGCGTTGTGCGTCTGGCATGGCCTGCTGCATTCTCCCCCAGAGGAAGCGGCGATCCCTCTGACCGGGTCTGCATGGGCTTTCTTGTGAGCACTAGAGCCCTGTACTCACCCCCCCTCCCATCTGGGCCGGTGGGGGTTATCCCTGTCCCCACTAGTGAATAGCAGTAATCATCCTGACTAAAATCTTGCGCTAACTGGTGTCTTGACAGGCTGGGGCATTGCAGTTAATATGGCTACCCCACCAGGGCCTGCAGATACAGACGTCTACACACGACTGGCTACTCAAGCACGCAGTTTTCTCCTGGCTTTTGATAATCTCTGTGAGCAATTTTGGACAAAGCTTCGTAACAAGATACTTACCTCTGCCTCTATTGATCGAGTCGCGGCACTCCAAAGCCATTCTCCCAACTGATATCCACTGTTTAAGCATTTTAAGAATCTCCCCGAGGGAACTCTGCAGAGAAGAAGGCACGGAAAGACATCGCATCAGAAGATATTCTCACACCACTCTGATCTTCCTGATAGTAGCAGCCTGCCTCATCGATGGAGAAGCAATCCCCTTAACTACCAACACTACCTGTCTGATCAGGAGGCATGTACAGCACGCCACTAGGCATGTAAGACCAAAGGGCTGCAGCAACATTCTCTTAATCTCACCTGTTGTGAAACGCTACCGGACTGCGCTGAGAAAGTGAGAGATAAAAGCTTGTCTGGCTTTGAGATGGACTCTCTGATATGGCCTCCTTGTGGCATAGGCTGATTGATAGATAGTGACATCATTGTGTTCTCTTAGCAAACATGATATCAGCATTTCTTAACTTATTTTTCACTGTTAGAACCCAGTGGCACTTTAGTTTGTTTAGTTTTAGCTGTTTGGGTCCAGTCTGTTGCAAATAACCAAAAAGGTGCAGATGTTTATTGCTTCACTTATGTCTACCTACTCTGGCTCTCAAATATGTAAATGAAACCAAGAGGGCTGCACTCACCTGAACATGCGTACATTATAGGGTGCTGCTGGGGCCAAAATATACAAAATACAGAATCCAGCGCACTCGCTTATTCACTAAAGTAAGTATCTCATTTAGTAGACAGGTGACTGTTAAGAGTAGGACTTGCCAAATATGGGGTACATTGACGTTGTGGCAGGCTTATGCAATGTATGATCATATAATGTTACTAAACCCCCATTAATTATACCTAGGTGAGGTATTTTTAAAGGGAAACTCCAGTGCCAGAAAAACTATCCATTTTTCTGGCACTGGAGGGTCTCTCTCCCTCCCAACCACCAATCCCCAGTTACTGAAGGGGTGAAAATTCCTTCAGTGACTTACCTGAGGCAGCGGTGATGTCCCTCGCCGCTGTCTCCTCCTCCGCGACGCTCCTCCTTGTGATTGCGTCGGCCGGTGGGCGAGACTGATCTCGCCCACCGGCCGAGGAGACCTAATGCGCATGCGCGGAAATTCCGCGCATGCGCATTACGTCCCCCATAGGAAAGCATTGAAAAATCATTTCAATGCTTCCCTATGGGGTTTTGAGCGACGCCGGAGGTCCTCACACAGCGTGAGGACGTCCAGCGACGCTCTAGCACAGGTTTCCTGTGCTAGAAACTAGGAAGTGACCTCTAGTGGCTGTCTAGTAGACAGCCACTAGAGGTAGAGTTAACCCTGCAATGTAATTATTGCAGTTTATGAAAAACTGCAATAATTACACTTGCAGGGTTAAGGGTAGTGGGAGTTGGCACCCAGACCACTCCAATGAGCAGAAGTGGTCTGGGTGCCTGGAGTGTCCCTTTAAATAAAACTATTACAATCTCTAAGATTTTAAATCATTGTTTAGTATATAAGCGAGCGCGCTGGATTTTGTATTTTGTATATTTTGGCCCCAACAGCACCCTATAATGTATGCATGTTCAGGTGAGTGCAGTGCTCTTGGTTTCATTTATATTTATCGATTAAATGTAGGGAGCACTCACAGGTCGAAAAAAAGTCGAGCAAATGGGGTTTATTATCGCAAACTTAACTGTGCATTACAAAAAAATCAACGTTTCGACCCATTTGGGTCTTTATCAAGATCACAGTGTAAATGTACAAAATGTGCATATATAAGAAATAGAAAACTTACCAATTAAGTGATCAGACAGCCCATCGACTGATTCCACCTGGAAGTGTGAGGAAAACCATGTGTCCCGTGGTTGTGTGATGTACTGGTGTGACGTACTGTACGTTGTTGCTAGGATACAATCTCCTGTGAATAGATGTGTCCACACTGTAGTTGCTAAGTGAAGGAAAATTTCAAAAATGCGGCACACCGGGAATCTAACACGGAGGATTAAAGATAAAACTGATGGATACTTTTATGCAGAACCGAGTGTAGTGAGAGTTAAAGTGGGTGTAAAGTGAAGACAAAAATAAAAATCCACACGGGGGAATAAAACCAAGCAAACGTGATGTGTGAGTGACGGAAAAGTTAGTCCCACCACCTCATTCTGCATATACTACTAAATAATCGTTACATGTACATATGATACTTTTGCAGTGCATAAATTGATACATATATGCAATATATACTAGTCACAAAACAAAACTACAATTCTGTTTGCCCCAGTTTTCGTGTAAATCAAACCAAATGTAAAATACTATAACTAAGGAAATATTAAATCCATCTGATCCCTGTAAATCTATATTGAATATATATTAAGTATGTCCACACGGGGGGCAGAGCCTGACCACCAAGCTGTGCAGACGTGTCTGGCATGAGCTCCTGTCTGGCGAGCAGAACCCGGGACAAAAGTGGCGGCTATATGGCCCAAGGTCCTTCGAGGGTACACCACCCACGTTGGGGGTGCCCCCCTGAACCAAACGATACCACCCCAGGGCCTGTCGGACACGGGAGAGCTGAAAACCAAATGCGGCCTACTGGTGCAGGAGCCGGGGAGAGGCGGCCGCTTTCCTCGGCACAAGGTCCCATAAGCGACTTCACTTCAGCATACCCCCCACCGGATGGGTGGGGGACATCCCAGTCCCCACTGGACAAATCAAACGGAACGGAAAGCAGACATGCCGACTACAAGGCATACGGGGCACCAGGCCACAAAGGCACAGCTAAAATGGCCGCCCAACGTAGAGCTAAGGAGCGGAGCACCCGCACCCAACTACCCACGACACCTTTGGGGATTTTTGACCAGCTCTGCGCAATCCTCAGAGACGCGCTGCTTAGCCGAGGAGCAACCTACTGCCAGGCAGAACTAATGGTGGCCTCATGGATCCGACCAACGACACGCCGCCGCTACCACAGGCTCGTACCTCGAACATCCAAAGAGGCCGTCCGGCAGAGCAGGTACCTAAGATCCTCAAGGCGGGAACAGGCGCCATGTCCCTCGAGCGCACGCTCCCACTCACTGACCAACAAAAGCGGAACCACAAAACAAGCGGCACATATGAGCACCTCACCCGGCCAAAATCACGGCATTCAGTGCTACAGGATTCAACGCTTTACAGCCAACGCTGCAAAACATATGGTTGTGCGGCTGCACACCCCACAGAGCTCTACCAGAGCTGCCTCCCGACGCAGAGACACCATGCCCAGGGGCAACAAAGTTGGGACTCCCAATGGCAGCAACCGGGACTTACCAACTCTGGGTATCGGCTGAAGCCCCCACCATACTGCCGCACAAGGGCATACTTAGCCTGGAATGTCACCAACCGCTACAACAGCTAAATACCCAGACTCTGATAACAAATGCATGTCGAATGCCTATTATGCTCCCGTGCCAACACGTTAACCCTTACTCGTAATGTTATTTTTGATACAAATTTCTTTCCAGTGGTATATCACCTAGTTAACCCTAAATATAGCAGAACAATCTTATGTGCAGTGATGTTATTTCAAGTTATAAACCAGACCTAGCACTGTTATACTATATCTAATGCCTTTTAGCTCACCTACGCACTGCACTAAATGTATAGAATACTATTTTGTGCTGCATGTTTAATAGCCCGTTTCTTACCAGCGTGTTTACATTTTGCTCTTCTTAGTATAGCATATTGTTTAACTTTTTTCACATAATATATAAGCATGCGTCCAAACACATAGCTCACTCATGTACTCCTACTCAGAGGAAACTGTAATCTTTTGTTAGACTAAATACAGCAGTGAGTTGTTAGACTACCGTGTATAACTGTGTCTACAACTAGAATAATAGATGAACATAGCCTGTGACCTCTCAGACGCACCTAACTCATAAATCAATATGTGTCACTACTCGTAGACTACATCACGCAATAATCTAAAACACATACCTTAGCAACTAGTATTATTATCCTGTTATTTTGTCTTCCAAAGAAAAAAATGTGTGCTTTTCATTCTCGCCATGACAATGTATGCAATTGAAAGCCTGTGCTAGCTGTTGTGGTGCTACAGGTCTCTATGTTATATAATATCATGCAGTACATCCCTGTACTCCTAATCTATACAACCACTAGTTACCCATATCAAGATTGGAGCTAACTATATTGCAACATAATAGATGAAATGTCACACCTACCAGAATACACAATAATCAAGTCGTACCGCATACAGAAAAGAGCACATCAAAATTGATTAAAGGGTTTTAGACCAAAAATAATAAATAAACAACAAAAACAAAAAATCTAAATTAATAAGATAATAACAAAAAAGATAAAAAAATAATATAAAAATAAAAAATAAGGATGAAAAATAAGGATTAAAAAAACACAAATATAAACTAATTAAAAGTACTACTAAAGAATAAAAAAAAATAATCAATGAGAAAATAAAGAAAAAAATAAAGAATAAATAAATAATATTTTTTTATTAATTTTTTATCATTTTTTATTATTTTATTTATTTGGATATTTATTTTGTTGTTTATTTATTATTTTTGTACATATTCAATGCGGAATTTCACCCAGGCTAAACACAAACATTTTTCTACGTTGGAGGAGTGCTCAGCATCATATACAGTATATATATATATATTTAATTATTTTTTTTTTACTTCTCTTCACATGCTCTTGCTTAAGTATTGAAACTTAAGAGGGATGTAAGGGAACAAAACTGGTGTGGAGTGGCTGACAATGAAATTAGTTAAGGTAAAGCTGACTTTGTGCACTACGTGAATGCTGCTTCTGTCTCTCTAACACTGTGGCATGTTCACTTTCTTCTATACATCCAGACTGTATATCAGGAGCTTTTGCCTGCTAGTAAAAAGTTAGGAGATGAATGGATCAACGAGTGCTAGGTGTCAGGGTACCTGTTGTCTCTACCTCAGAGGAGGTGAGACACTTAGAATTCCGCCCTCTCAGAGGGGCTGACTCACTCGTTCCCCGCAGTCCTCTCGGCCGTTTACACGCCGGACGCCTCTGATCCGCCTCCTTTTATGACGCGGCTCTAGTAGCCGACGTCATGACGACTATCCGTTCCGACCTGTCAATCAAGTCCTGAGCACGAATCAGGACTCGTCGGGGCGTGATCATCTATTTAGAACCAGGGTATAAAATAAGGTTTTGTGTATTGGTTCATTGCCCTGTCGTGGTTCTAGCTAGTCTAGTCACTCAGCGCTCTTA
The DNA here is from genome assembly GCF_036172605.1 of Pelobates fuscus. Taxonomy (NCBI): domain Eukaryota; kingdom Metazoa; phylum Chordata; class Amphibia; order Anura; family Pelobatidae; genus Pelobates; species Pelobates fuscus. Next base: position 23,877,346 of record NC_086321.1, read on the forward strand.
TTTCTATTTGTCTCTTTGGTTCTGACCCGGCTCGTATTATTTCTACCCTGCTTACCTCTATTACCTTTTTGACCCGGCTTGTCTCTCGTTTACCTGATCTCTCGTTCCCTCGACCTCGGCTTGTCTCTAGACCATTCTTTGCTTACTCCTTACGTTAGTCCGGCCATTCTAAGGTCTGGTATACGTAACTTCTCCTGTTTGTACTCTGCGTGTTGGATCCCTGTCCCGATCCTGACATTACGACAGGGCCAATGGATCCTGCAGGTACAAACACTCAGGTCGGTTCTCCTGACTCTAGATTTGAGGCCATGGATCATAGAATGGACCAGATGGCTCTAGCGTTGCAAGCCTTACTATCTCGTTCTAGTAACCAATCAGAAGAGACGCGTACTGCATCCATCTCTCCTGTAAGTTCAGGCCTAGAGGTAGCCACAGTAGGTGCTTCATCCCGTATAACTCCCCCTGTACGTTATGGTGGCTCTCCGGATACGTGTCGAGGTTTTTTAAACCAGATAGGTATTCATTTTGAATTACAACCCCGCTCCTACCCTACAGATAGGGCGAAGGTTGGATTCATAATCACACTACTCATTGATAAAGCTTTGAGATGGGCTAATCCTTTGTGGGAGAATGATAATCCGTTAGTCTATAATTATAATGCCTTTGTCACTGCTTTTAGAAGGACTTTTGATCCTCCAGGTAGAAAGGTTAATGCTGCTAGACTACTGTTACGTCTTAGACAACATAACCGAACCCTTGTTGATTATGCCTTAGAGTTCAGATCCTTGGCAGCAGAAGTCAAGTGGAATGAACAGGCTTATATGGACGTATTTCTAAACGGACTATCAGACGAAATTCTAGATGAGGTTGCCACAAGAGAGCTTCCTGAAAGTTTGGAGGATTTAATTTCTTTTATTTCTCGAATTGATGAACGTTTAAGACAGAGACAGAACACTCGAGATAGAACCCGTAGACCTTCCTTTAGACTAGCTCCCTCATTCCAAAGTCCTGAATCTACAACTTTAGCGCTTTTAGAACCTATGCAGATAGGCAATACTCGTCTCTCAGAAGAGGAGAGACAGTACAGGAGAAGGGAGGGGTTGTGCATGTATTGTGGAGCAAGAGGTCACCTACGCCTAAACTGTCCTAACCGCCCGGGAAACGCTCGCACCTAAGTTCCTCTAGAGGACAGACCTTGGGTGTTTCTATCTTGTCCTCAATACATGACTATAAAGATCATAGGCTTCTACTACCTGTTTCTTTAGCTTGGGAGAAGGGAGTATTAAATACTATGGCGTTGATAGATTCCGGAGCTGCTGAAAGCTTTATTGACCAAGTCTTCGTCACTAAACACTCTATCCCATCCCAGCTAAGGGATACACCCTTGGCCGTTGAGGCCATAGATGGTAGACCATTATCTGAACCTGTTATTTTTCATGAGACCATACCTGTTAACTTAACTGTTGGTATCTTACACGAGGAAGGTATATCTTTTATGCTTATTTCATCTCCTTCTGTTCCAATAGTCTTGGGGTATCCTTGGCTTAAGAAACATAACCCCATTATCGATTGGGAATTGGGTGAAATAGTCTCTTGGGGTCAAGGTTGCCAAAGCAGGTGCTTACAGAAGGTCTCACTGGTTTGCGTAGCTGACACACTGGTTAATTCTACCCAATCTACAGACTTACAAATACCACCCCTATACCTGGATTTAAAGGCAGTCTTTGACAAGAAGAATGCTGACACTCTACCTTCACACAGGTCCTTTGACTGCAAGATCAGACTCTTGCCCGGTACCATGCCTCTGAGGGGCACGGTATATCCTTTATCTACTAAGGAGAACCTAGTCTTAGAGGAGTATATTCGTGAGAACCTGGACAAGGGATTCATTAGGAGATCCTCCTCCCCTGCCGGGGCCGGGTTCTTTTTTGTGAATAAGAAAGATGGTACATTAAGGCCTTGTATTGATTATCGGGGATTGAATAAAATAACTATTAGAAATGCCTACCCGATTCCTTTGATTACTGAGCTCTTTGATCGTTTAAAAGGCTCCAAAATTTTCACCAAGTTAGATCTCAGAGGGGCGTATAACTTGGTGAGAATTCAACAGTGAGACGAATGGAAAACAGCTTTCAATACCCGTTACGGGCACTATGAGTACACGGTAATGCCGTTTGGTCTCTGTAATGCACCAGCAGTATTTCAGGACCTGATTAATGAAGTTCTTAGGGAATTTCAACATGATTGCGTTATTGTATATCTGCATGATATACTTATACACTCTAGTGAGATTGATACTCACCACAGACAAGTCAGAAGGGTATTGCGCAAACTTCTACAACATGGATTGTACTGCAAATTGGAGAAATGTAGTTTTGACCAGTCTCAGATAAACTTTCTTGGGTACGTTATTTCTGGGGACGGGTTTAAGATGGATCCGGTTAAACTCCAATCTATTTTAGATTGGCCATTGCCCAGGGGACTCAAGGCCATTCAGAGGTTTATTGGATTCTCCAATTATTATAGGCGCTTCATTAAAGGATACTCGTCTATTATTGCGCCTATTACCAATATGACTAGACAGGGGGCTGACACTAAGACTTGGTCTACTGAAGCTCTCGTTGCTTTCAAAACACTCAAGGATCTTTTTGCTTCAGCACCGATTTTAGTTCATCCTGATACGTCTTTGCCTTTTCTACTCGAGGTAGACGCCTCGGAGACAGGTATAGGTGCTATCTTGTCTCAAAGATTAGGTGTGGATAAACCGTTACATCCATGTGGTTTTTTTTCCAAGAAATTGTCTGGGCCTGAAAGCAGATATGACATTGGTGACAGGGAACTATTAGCGGTTATTATGGCTTTAAAGGAGTGGAGACATTTATTGGAAGGGACCTTGCACCCTGTTACTATTTTGACAGATCACAAGAACTTGTCCTATATTGGGGAAGCCAAGCGCTTGTCCGCCAGGCAAGCTCGTTGGTCCTTATTCCTCACTCATTTCAATTATGTGCTCACTTATAGACCTGGTTCTAAGAACTCTAAGGCCGATGCTTTGTCTCGCCAACATGAACCCTCTACTATATCTGATGCGGTTTTGTCCTCTGTAGTTCCCAAGTGCAATATTATCGCCAACACGAATCTCAGGATACACTCCCCGTTGCTTGCCGAGATCATGAAGGTACAGCATCTGGCTCCCAGACAGGCTCCCGAGGCACGGCACTTCGTTCCTCCTGAACTCCAACTGGAACTGTTGCAGTGCTTTCACAACAGCAAGGTGGCTGGGCATCCTGGCATACGCAAGACGTGTTCCTTGATTTCTAAAGATTTCTGGTGGCCTTCATTACATAAGGATATTAAGGATTTCGTCGGGGTATGTGAGGTCTGTATGAAGACTAAGCAACCTCATATGCTTCCTTGTGGGCTCTTGCACCCCTTGGAAATTCCCGAGAGACCATGGTCCTGTTTGGCTATGGATTTCATTGTCGATTTGCCTATTTCTAAAAGACAGACTGTTATTCTCACGGTGGTTGACAGGTTTACTAAGATGGCTCATTTCGTGCCCTTACCTAAACTTCCGTCTTCTCCCGAATTGGCTGAGATATTCGCGAGATAGATTTTTCGTTTACATGGTATACCCTCCGAAATTGTCTCTGATAGAGGTCCCCAATTTGTTTCCCGTTTTTGGAAATCCTTTTGTTCTCAATTGGGTATCAAATTGAATTTCTCTTCTGCATATCATCCCCAGTCTAACGGAGCTGCTGAACGCACCAACCAAAAGATTGAACAATATTTGCGTTGTTTCGTTTCCGAACACCAGGACGATTGGGTCGTTCTGATTCCTTGGGCGGAGTTTGCACACAACAATCTCGTTTGCGATTCGACTCGTTCTAGCCCCTTTTTCATGAATTATGGCTTTCATCCTCCTATTCTTCCCTTGGTTTCCCCTTCCCAAGGGGTACCGTCGGTTGATGTCCATGTTGCCAATTTGAGGAAGTTGTGGGATCAGACTCGACAAATTCTCCTTCATAATTCCACGTTGTTCAAACAACACGCAGACAAGCGTAGAAGGGCGGCTCCGGTTTTTGTTCCAGGGGATAGGGTATGGTTGAGTACCAGAAACATTCGCTTGAAGGTTCCCTCTATGAAATTTGCGCCTCGTTACATTGGCCCTTACAAGGTTCTGACTCGAATTAATCCTGTTGCGTATCGCCTTGCCCTTCCACCTGGCTTGCGCATTCCTAACTCCGTTCATGTTTCCTTGTTGAAGCCTCTAGTTTGTAACAGGTTTTCCTCCGCTGCACTCTCCCCTCGCTCTGTTCAGGTTGAGGGTCAGGAGGAGTATGAGATCAACTCCATCCTCGATTCTCGAATTTCTCGTGGGAGGTTACAATATCTTGTGGACTGGAAAGGATATGGTCCTGAGGAGAGGTCTTGGGTGGTCCAGGAGGAGGTGCATGCTCCTCGCCTCCGCAGGGCTTTTCATTCCCGGTTTCCGTCTCGTCCCGGTTCCTTCCGCCCGGTGGGCGTTTCTGAGAGGGGGGGGGGTACTGTCAGGGTACCTGTTGTCTCTACCTCAGAGGAGGTGAGACACTTAGAATTCCGCCCTCTCAGAGGGGCTGACTCACTCGTTCCCCGCAGTCCTCTCGGCCGTTTACACGCCGGACAAGTCTGATCCGCCTCCTTTTATGACGCGGCTCTAGTAGCCGACGTCATGACGACTATCCGTTCCGACCTGTCAATCAAGTCCTGAGCACGAATCAGGACTTGTCGGGGGCGTGATCATCTATTTAGAACCAGGGTATAAAATAAGGTTTTGTGTATTGGTTCATTGCCCTGTCGTGGTTCTAGCTAGTCTAGTCACTCAGCGCTCTTATTTCTATTTGTCTCTTTGGTTCTGACCCGGCTCGTATTATTTCTACCCTGCTTACCTCTATTACCTTTTTGACTCGGCTTGTCTCTCGTTTACCTGCTCTCTCGTTCCCTCAACCTCGGCTTGTCTCTAGACCATTCTTTGCTTACTCCTTACGTTAGTCCGGCCATTCTAAGGTCCGGTATACGTAACTTCTCCTGTTTGTACTCTGCGTGTTGGATCCGTGTCCCGATCCTGACACTAGGGGACAGTCCTTAGAAAGCTTAGCACTAGGGCATTGTGCAGGGTGCTGTCTGCACAGTATGTGCATGATTGGGAGGCAGCCTGACGTGCATTAATGCCGGGCTGAACATCTGATTCTTTGTGCAGACACACTCTCTTTTTGGGCATATTTGTCCCTTTGGGACATCAGTGGCCCACCCTTTTACTCTGCCCACCGAAATCCTGCTTCACTGGACACTGCTCTTAGGGGGTATGGATTTAATTGAAAGATGAGAGCAAGAGATTAATATAGGGTATGTGTTTTCTTACAGCTGTATCCTGTGAGTTTCCCTTCAGCACCACCTCCACCAGATACATGACACTTGGCAGGTATAACTGTTTTAGTGATTTATGTCGATAAGATTCTGTAATTAGACCCATCATACTTGTCAGCACCAAGCCCAATGGGCTCTTAATCCAGCCCTGCACAAGAGGGTATGGTATTTAAAAATGCTTTAATCTCCTTTACTGTGTTAACCTCTACCACTTCAGCCGGAAGGCTATTCTATGCATCCACTACCCTCTCACTAAAGTAATACTCCCTGAAATTATTTTTAAATCTTTGCCCTTCAATTGTGGTAGTTTTTCATCTTTTAAATAGAGTCTCCTCCTTTACTGTGTTGATTCCCTTTATGTAATTAAATGTTTCTATCATATCCCCCCTGTATCATCTTTCCTCCAAGCTATACATGTTAAGATCCTTTAACCTTTCCTTGTAAGTTGTTTCCTGCAATACATGAACTAGTTTTATAGCCCTTCTCTGAACTCTAAAGTATCAATATCATTCTTAAGATATGGTCTCCAATATTGGTACAATACTCCAAGTGAGGTCTCACCAGTGCTCTGTACAATGGCATGAGCACTTCCCTTTTTCTACTGCTAATTCCTCTCCATATGCAACCAAGCATTCTGCTAGCATTTCCTGCTGCTCTATTACATTGTCTGCCTACCTTTAAGTCATCTGATATAATTACCCGTAAATGCCTTTCCACAGATGTTGAGGCTAGGACTCTATCAAATATGCTATACTCTGCCCTTGGTTTTTATGTACAAGATGCATTTTCTTGCACTTATCCACATTAAATGTCAGTTGCCACAGCTCTGACCATTTTTCAAGTTTACGTAAATCATTTGCCATTTGGCTTATCCCTCCTGGTACATCAACTCTGTTACACATCTTGGTATCATCATCAAAAATACATACCTTACCATCAAAACCTTCTGCAATATCACTGTGGCAAAACCGACCTCGCCACGTGTCCTTGGAGGGGGCTGATTGCCCGCCTCTTGCCTTTGGACTATGGACCAGACTTTATGGGAATGTAATACCCCAGATAGCTATACCATGGAGCCTATTCATATAATGAAAGACTATGGGAAAGACTTTAGCTCCATGGCAATTGTACTGTGTGAATAGGATCTGCGCGCTATTCGGTAGTTTTATGCGCTCAGATCCCAGCTATCTGGGGATATGTGAAATGTCTGTGTGTTATGGATAAAAAGTAACTTTCTGTATTTTAAAGTGTTTTATGTCTTTCTGTAACCATGTGGTTAATGGAGTCTGTCTCTGTGCTGGAGATAATTAGATTACTTCTCCAGCACAGAGAAGGCTCTGTAAAAAACAGTCTGAGCTGGAAAGCCAGGGGTTTTAAAAGATACTTTACTAACTTTTGAACCCCTGGTCTGATCCATGCCATTTTTTAATATGTTGTTCCCTTGAATGGATTGATTGTGGATATGTATTTTGATGTGAATGTGATGTATGGTTTTAGAGTTAGGAAAGTTGTGTAAAAGTATATTTTAAACTGCATGCATAATGGGATTATGTGTCACACTAAGGGGAGGGGATGTGTGGGATGTAACATCTATGTCATTGGTTCTTTTATGCCTCCCCCTGGGTGTGGCCTGTATGTGTGAGTTGGAAATAAAGGCCAGGCTGGATGAGCCAGTCCAGAGTTCCTGCTTAACCCTCAAAGCGATGTGTCGTCTCGTTCTTTGGGGGGAATTGGATTGTATGCTGACTGCCAGGAGTGTAAGCTGATGTCTGCTTTTCTTGTTCAGCTGTTCCAGTGTTCGTGTGGTTCCAGTCGGGAAAGTGGTGTTTGCAATAGCTGCCTGTGCATCTGGAAAGGGGGATATCGCCTAAACTGGGTTTTATCCTCTTGTAAGTGAAACGGTACGTTACAATTGGTGGCAAGCGACGGGATCGTAACTACACAGCCGGTGAATGGAAACTGATTATACCCTTTTGAAACGGGACACGCTAAAAGAGTTACTAGAAGCGAGAGGGAGGATAGCAAGCAACAAAACAAAGGCTGTCCTGATCGCAGAGCTCATGGAAGGAGACAGAGTCGCAGCTGCTGCAGCACCTCCGAGGGAGGAGGAGGAATCCGAGTTTGCCAGGGAATATAGGAGCAGGATGGCTCTATTCTCACCAGCCCTAGCGGAGCAGATGGCAGACCAGGTCTACAACGATGTACAGGCGTACCTCATGCTGCGAACGACGCAGAGGAACCAACAAGCGGCGGGATCGTTCCTACAGCCAGAAGGACAGCTACAGAACACCAATTCCTTGGAGTTACAAATTGAGGGCAACGTTAGCACTCGTGCAGCGCCCCTAGCAGCAGAGGTATCCAGCGACTTGGAGCAGACAAGTATGGAAGGTTCTGACGCTGAAGATGATTTTATGGCCAAGGTGAGGCAGCAAGTGGCCCAGTATGGGGGTTATATATCCATGGACATATTCCAGGGGATCTGGAACCAGGTCATGGCTGAGCAAAACTCAAAGATGGACGGAGAGTATGATGAGCAGGAAGAGTGGTACAGCAGCAGAGTAGAGGCTGCATCCGAGGAGGTTAGCCGCCCCCCCCCCTGAGGCGGCAGGAAGAACCCGAAGTAGGGGTCCTCATAGATTGGTCCTGTGAGGAACCACAACAGGCAGGTGGAGATGGGACCGAGGTCTCTCCACCGGGCCCAACGGGATGGTGGGCAGCAGGCCCAGATCCCCAGCGGCAGAGTAAGTCCCAGGGAGATGAAGGTGCCGTCCTTCCTCCCCAGCGGCAGTGTGTATCCCAGGGAGATGAAGGGGCCGACCTTCCTCCCCAGCGGCAGTGTGTATCCCAGGGAGATGAAGGGGTCGTCCTTCCTCCCCAGCGGCAGTGTGTGTCCCAGGGAGCAGAAGGTACCGTCCTTCCTCCCCAGCGGCAGTGTGTACCCCAGGGAGCTGATGGTGTCGTCCGTCCTCCCCAGCGGCAGTGTGTAACCCAGGGAGCAGAAGGTGCCGTCCTTCCTCCCCAGCGGCAGTGTGTACCCCAGGGAGCGGATGGTGTCGTCCTCCCTCCCCAGCGGCAGGCTGAGTTACAGGGGGCAGAGGTTGTTGTTCCTGCCCCCCAACAGCAAAGTGATATGCCAGGAAGGGAGTGTGAAGTGAAGGGAGAGGAGAGCAGCGTCCTCCCTCCCCAGCGGCAGTGTGTACCCCAGGGAGCAGAAGGTGCAGTCCTTCCTCCCCAGCGGCAGTGTGTACCCCAGGGAGCTGATGGTGTCGTCCTTCCTCCCCAGCGGCAGTGTGTACCCCAGGGAGCAGAAGGTGCCATACTTTCTCCCCAGCGTCAGTTTACCATCCAGAGAGAGGAGCTTGTTACACCCTCTCTCCAGCAGCAGCCTAACCCACCAAGGGGAGATGTTAAGCCCCACATCTGTGCAGATGGGACCGTAGTCTCTGCACTTACAGCACCAGGGGTAGGGATGGTCGGTCCTGTCCCCCAGCCACAGAGCAGTATAGCCAGAGGGGAGACAGTTGGTCTCTCCCTCCCACAACCAGGCTCCAACCAGGCTACTTCCGCGGTAGTACTGGCACCAGGGCAGAGTACCGCTGGTCTCTGCCCACTCAGCAACTCACCAGGGCAGACTACCAGTCCCCCACACAGCCGTGGTGAGACACCTGGACCTGGACAAAGTTCTCCTCTACCCAGGTGTAGTAACCAGTTATTGTGGGTGGGCTGTACTGCTGTTTCTGTTTTGTGGGTGGGTTGCTGGACTAACCAGGGCACTGACCGGCAGGAGGTCAGATACCCTGTTAGTCTGGGGGGTAAAGGGGAGAAGTGTGGCGAAACCGACCTCGCCACGTGTCCTTGGAGGGGGCTGATTGCCCGCTTCTTGCCTTTGGACTATGGACCAGACTTTATGGGAATGTAATACCCCAGATAGCTATACCATGGAGCCTATTCATATAATGAAAGACTATGGGAAAGACTTTAGCTCCATGGCAATTGTACTGTGTGAATAGGATCTGCGCGCTATTCGGTAGTTTTATGCGCTCAGATCCCAGCTATCTGGGGATATGTGAAATGTCTGTGTGTTATGGATAAAAAGTAACTGTCATGCCTTAATTATAATATCCCCTTACTTCCTGGTTCCACGGAGCTTAGCCACACCTCTTCATGACCCGGTCTCCCTATTTAATCTGACCGCACCAGCTGATCGACGCTGGATTAATGAACTACGTTCCGTACTCACGAACCGGCTGCAACATCGTTGTGAAAGCCTGCTGTTACCGGACCGGACTGGAAGACTTCAAGTTCCCTTCACCTTTCCTCATCCACGGCTAAAGCTGAACTCTATCCATGCAGGATAATCCGCCTCTGAGGAATCTCGGGAACCAGTGTTCTATGTGCCGGAAGCTAAGTAAAACTTCTCTGATAAGCGTTGCATCTAAAGCTGTTATTTCCTGTCTCCAAAGTCCTTCGTTAAAGCCAACCGTTACAGCTAACTTCAACTCATACTTGTCTCAGTTTGCTGCATCTATCTTGCTACAGTTAAAGTCTATGGAACAGCTATTGTAACTTCTTATCATCTAATTAATTAATACTACGAAAGGACTCTTGCTGCTTCAGTTACCGTTTACCCCTTAAAGCTACAGTGCATATAATTGTGGACTTCAGTTATCGTTTACTCCTTAAAGCTACAGTGCATATAATTGTGGACTTCAGTTATCGTTTACTCCTTAAAGCTACAGTGCATATAATTGTGGACTTCAGTTATCGTTTACTCCTTAAAGCTACAGTGCATATAATTGTGGACTTCAGTTATCGTTTATTACTTAATGCTACAGTACCTGTAAATTGGAATTAAAGTCAATACCAATTACTTTCTAATAAATATTCGAACTATAAGAAATCTGCAGTTGTGTTCCTTCATAACAAATGTTTAAACGTGACAGATTAATCCAGCCTTTGTAATGGATCCAGCAGATTTCGATTCTACTATAACTACGTTGAATCAAAGAGTTAATGTACTAGCCCAAAGTGTGCAAGAACTGCAAGATACTAACGAAAGACTTTTCACCTATATTAGAGATTTACAAACTCATACTCCTCATACTACTCTGCACTCGGCTAGTGATCCTGCTGTGTGTAACCCTGAAATATTCTCTGGATCGTTCAAAATACAGGGAGTTCCTCAACTCCTGCAGATTGTTAATTGCTTTGAAACCTCGATCCTACCCTACAGAAAGAACTAAAGTTTGTTCGGTTATCTCCTTTCTAAGAGGTGAACCTATGTCATGGGCCCATTCCTTTCTGGAAAACGATGACCCCATTCTAGATTCACTGGATGAATTTTTTGAAGCCATGTCTCTCCTCTATGAAGATCCTAACAAACAAGCTACAGCTGATTTAACAATCAGAACACTACAGCAAAGAAATAGACCCGTTGAAGATTATATTGCTGAATTCAAAAGATGGGCTGTAGAAACGCAATGGAATGACATCACATTGCGCAACCAATTTCGAATTGGGTTATCTGAAGCTGTAAAAGACGAATTATCTAGAACAGAACTTCCTACTACTTTGAACGCTCTAATTCACTTATCAATCAGCATTGACAGAAGATTAAGAGAAAGAAAGGCAGAAAAAGCCCTTTTACATTCTAAAGACCACAAGCCTTTCACTCCCTCAAAAACTCCAGAAAAGACTTCCCTACCAAGTGAACCTATGGAAATAGGGGTAATACGAAGTCCTCTTACTCCTGCAGAGAAGAACCGAAGACGTCAATTAAACCTATGCATGTATTGTGCCTCTCAAGATCATCTGGTTTCCGATTGTCCCTTATTAAAACGGACAAAGGCCGGTAGACAAGCTTATACCTCTGCTATCTTCAGTGCACTCCCTTCAACATCAACCAATCCGTTCTTAACTGTATCCCTTGTCTTACAGTGGGATAAGGTGAGAATTGTGACTGAAGCTCTCATCGATTCTGGTGCACATGGAGTATTCATCGATTCAACCTTTGTAACAAAGAATAGAATTACTTGTGTTCAAAAAGCTAACTCTGTTCCTGTTAAAGTGATTGATGGCTCCTTTATCTCCTCGGGACCGATTCTTCATGAAACCATCCCTCTAAAGACTTTTCAGATGTCTTCAGTAAAAAAGAAGCTGAAACGCTCCCGCCTCATCGTGCTTACGATTGTCCTATAGACCTCATACCTGGTGCCCCAGTACCATTTGGGCACATCTACCCTCTCTCTGAGGCTGAACTACAAATTCTCAAAGAATATCTAGATGAAAATCTACGGAAAGGGTTTATTAGACCCTCTAGTTCACCCGCTGCCTCAAGTATGTTTTTTGTAAGAAACAAAGACCAGACTATTCGTCCTATCATTGACTACAGAGCCTTAAATAAAATAACAGTTAAAAATCGTTATCCTCTTCCTCTCATCAATGAACTGGTTGAACGATTGAAAACTGCTACCATCTATACAAAGCTTGACCTTCGCGGGGCATATAATCTCGTCAGGATAAAGGCTAATGATGAATGGAAGACTGCTTTCCGAACAAGGTATGGCCTCTTTGAATATCTGGTGATGCCTTTTGGCCTTTGCAACGCCCCTGCAACTTTTCAACACTTCATAAATGATATCTTTAGAGACCTATTGGACGTCTGTGTCATCATTTATTTAGATGATATTCTCATCTACTCCAACACTCCTGAGGAACATAGAAAACATGTCAGATGGGTGTTATCAAGACTCAGAACTCACAAATTATTCGCTAAACCTGAAAAATGTCTTTTCCATGTCAAAGAAATAACCTTCTTAGGTTATGTCATCTCCCCTCATTCAATAGGTATGGACAATGCAAAAGTCGATTGTATCATCAACTGGCCTGTTCCCTCTACAGTAAAAGAATTACAGCGATTTCTAGGATTCGCCAATTTCTACAGAAAATTTATTAAAAACTACTCTGAGATAGTTCACCCACTCAATCAACTTAACAGAAAAAAACATCCCTTCAATTGGAACGAGAAGGCTCAAACTGCCTTCACTGAATTAAAGAGAAAGTTTACAACAGCTCCTATTCTTCAACTTCCAAATCCTTCATATCTTTATGTCCTTGAAACGGATGCTTTGGAATTTGCAATTGGAGCTGTCCTCTCTCAACACAAAACTCCTCAAGACCCTCTTCATCCTGTCGCCTTCTTCTCACGATCATTATCTCCTGCTGAAAAGAATTATCCTACAGGAGAAAAAGAATTATTAAGTATCAAAGTGGCTTTAGAAACCTGGAGACACCTTCTTGAAGGCGCTCGGAACTCTTTAATCATTTATACTGACCATAAAAATCTCGAATATCTTCACTCCAATAAAACACTGTCTGCTCGACAAGTAAGATGGAATCTCTTTTTTTCCCGGTTCAACTTCCAAATCGTCTTTAGACCTGGGTCTAGAAACAAAAAGGCTGATGCCCTTTCCAGGATCCATAAGGACACTGAGATTGAACCTCCTTCGCCTAAAGTCATTGGAATTTTATCTTCTCTTATTGACGACATTAAAGATCTCAGTGAAGATGCTCTCGAACTTCCTAAATCAATTAAATTATCTAAGAAAAACGGTCTCTACTATTTCAAAGACCGGATTTACGTGCCTCCATCCTTCAGAATTAAAGTACTCGAATTTATTCATGATTCTCCTCTGGCAGGTCATCCAGGTATAAAGAAGACCCTTGAATTGTCTAAAAGATACTATTGGTGGCCTCGTCAAGACCAAACTATTGAATCTTATGTCAAATCTTGTTCGGTATGCCAAAGATCTAAACATGTTCATCATCAACCATTTGGTCAATTATTGAATTTACCAATTCCTGAACGACCTTGGCAATCCATCTCTATGGATTTCTTGGTAGAATTACCTCCTTCTCATCATCACACTACCATTTTAGTGGTAGTAGACCGCTTCACGAAAATGTCTCATTTCATTCCTTTAAAGAAGTTACCTTCATCCTCTGAACTTTCGAAAACATTTCTTGATAACATAGTTAAACTTCACGGACTGCCAGACGAAATCATTTCAGACCGAGGAACTCAATTTACCTCCAAATTCTGGACTGCTTTATGTGCCACTCTTCATATCCAACGTAAACTATCATCTGCATATCATCCTCAGACAGATGGACAAACTGAAAGAGTCAACCAATGCTTAGAACAATATCTACGATGTTATTGCTCTCACTTACAAGACGATTGGATAACTTGGTTACCTATGGCAGAATTTGCATACAATAACTCTTTTCATACCAGCAGTAAAATGACTCCATTTTTATCCAATTATGGATTTCATCCTTCCTCATTTCCTGCTCAGACAAGTTCTTCATCTAATCTCTCCGATTCGAATCAAATCTCTCATATGTCCTCTTTATTCAAGAAATTGCATGAGAATCTCGAATTGGCCTCCTCCACTCAAAAGAAGTTTTTTGATACAAAAAGACAACCTTCACCGTCTTACCAAATCGGTGATCTTGTCTGGCTTTCCTCAAAGAACATTTCTACAAACCGTCCATCAAAGAAGTTAAGTTCTCTTTTTCTTGGTCCTTTTCCAATACTATCGATTATCAACCGTAATGTTGTTAAATTGAAACTTCCACCAACTTTAAAGCTACATCCTGTTTTTCATGTGTCCTTGCTGAAGCCTCATCATCCTGACCCTTTCCAAAGGAATGTCACTACTTCTCCTGACCCCATACTGGTCCAGGGTGAAGAAGAATACGAAATTCAAAGTATACTGGATTCAAGGATCCATCGTGGCTCCTTACAATACCTCATCAGATGGAAAGGATATGGAGTTGATGAAGATACATGGGAAAACTCCTCTGACGTTCATGCTGACAAATTAGTTTCCAATTTTCACAAACGCTACCCTTCTAAGCCAAGTCAATAGCACCCAGAGGTTGCTCGTTAAGGAGGGGATACTGTCATGCCTTAATTATAATATCCCCTTACTTCCTGGTTCCACGGAGCTTAGCCACACCTCTTCATGACCCGGTCTCCCTATTTAATCTGACCGCACCAGCTGATCGACGCTGGATTAATGAACTACGTTCCGTACTCACGAACCGGCTGCAACATCGTTGTGAAAGCCTGCTGTTACCGGACCGGACTGGAAGACTTCAAGTTCCCTTCACCTTTCCTCATCCACGGCTAAAGCTGAACTCTATCCATGCAGGATAATCCGCCTCTGAGGAATCTCGGGAACCAGTGTTCTATGTGCCGGAAGCTAAGTAAAACTTCTCTGATAAGCGTTGCATCTAAAGCTGTTATTTCCTGTCTCCAAAGTCCTTCGTTAAAGCCAACCGTTACAGCTAACTTCAACTCATACTTGTCTCAGTTTGCTGCATCTATCTTGCTACAGTTAAAGTCTATGGAACAGCTATTGTAACTTCTTATCATCTAATTAATTAATACTACTAAAGGACTCTTGCTGCTTCAGTTACCGTTTACCCCTTAAAGCTACAGTGCATATAATTGTGGACTTCAGTTATCGTTTACTCCTTAAAGCTACAGTGCATATAATTGTGGACTTCAGTTATCGTTTACTCCTTAAAGCTACAGTGCATATAATTGTGGACTTCAGTTATCGTTTACTCCTTAAAGCTACAGTGCATATAATTGTGGACTTCAGTTATCGTTTATTACTTAATGCTACAGTACCTGTAAATTGGAATTAAAGTCAATACCAATTACTTTCTAATAAATATTCGAACTATAAGAAATCTGCAGTTGTGTTCCTTCATAACAAATGTTTAAACGTGACAGTAACTTTCTGTATTTTAAAGTGTTTTATGTCTTTCTGTAACCATGTGGTTAATGGAGTCTGTCTCTGTGCTGGAGATAATTAGATTACTTCTCCAGCACAGAGAAGGCTCTGTAAAAAACTGTCTGAGCTGGAAAGCCAGGGGTTTCAAAAGATACTTTACTAACTTTTGAACCCCTGGTCTGATCCATGCCATTTTTTAATATGTTGTTCCCCTGAATGGATTGATTGTGGATATGTATTTTGATGTGAATGTGATGTATGGTTTTAGAGTTAGGAAAGTTGTGTAAAAGTATATTTTAAACTGCATGTATAATGGGATTATGTGTCACACTAAGGGGAGGGGATGTGTGGGATGTAACATCTATGTCATTGGTTCTTTTATGCCTCCCCCTGGGTGTGGCCTGTATGTCTGAGTTGGAAATAAAGGCCAGGCTGGATGAGCCAGTCCAGAGTTCCTGCTTAACCCTCAAAGCGATGTGTAGTCTCGTTCTTTGGGGGGAATTGGATTGTATGCTGACTGCCAGGAGTGTAAGCTGATGTCTGCTTTTCTTGTTCAGCTGTTCCAGTGTTCGTGTGGTTCCAGTCGGGAGAGTGGTGTTTGCAATAGCTGCCTGTGCATCTGGAAAGGGGGATATCGCCTAAACTGGGTTTTATCCTCTTGTAAGTGAAACGGTCCGTTAAATCACTAATACAAATATTAAAGATAATGGATCCAAGTACAGATCCCTGAGGTACCCCACTAGTAACTTTGCTTTAAATATACTCCATTGACTACAACCCTCTGTTGCTGGTCACTCAGCCTCTGCCTAACCCATTTAAAAATATCCAAACTTAAAGATTGCAGTTTATTGATAAGCCTGTTATGTGCAACAGTGTCAAAAGCCTTACTGAAAACTAGGTAAGCAATGTCTACTGCACCACCCTGATCTATTATCTTAGTTACCCAATCAAAAAAATCAATAAGATTAGTTTGGCATGATCTCCCTGAAGTAAACCGATGTTGTCTTTGATCTTGAAATCCATGTAATTTTAGATGTTCAGCAATCTTATCCTTTAACATGGTTTCCATGACGTTCCCAACTACTGAAGTAAGGCTTACTGGCCTATAGTTGGCCGACTCCTCCCTACTACCTTTCTTGTGAATAGGCACAACATTCGCTAATTTCCAGTCCCAGTCTTCTGGGACTACTCCCTTTAACAATGATTAGTTAAATAAATCCGCTAATGGTTATACTACACCACTAAGCTTGTTTAATAACTTTGGGTGTATTCCATCAGGCCCCATCAACTTATTTGTCTTTACTTTTGACAGTTGAAATAAAACGTTGTCCTCTGTAAACTCATATGTAACAAATTACTTATTTGACCTCTTTCCCAACTGAGGTCCCTTTCCTTAATTTTCATCTGTAAATACTGAACACAAATATTCATTGAGGTAGTCAGCTAGACCTTTATTCTTTTCTACATACCTTCCTTCTTTTGTTTTTTAATCTAACTAATCCTTGTTTTACTTTCCTTTTCTCATTTGTGTATCTAAAAATGTTTGGTCACCCTTTTTTACTGACTGGGCTATTTTCTCTTCTGTGTGTGATTTGGAAGCTCTTATAACTTGTTTAGCCTATTTCTGCCTAATCTTTTAGATCTGTCTATCTTTCTCACTCTGTGTTGTTTTGTAATTACTTAATGCTAACTGTTTGCTTTTTACTGTTTTGGCCACTTCTGCAGAGTACCACAGTGGTTTCTTTAATTTTTTTGCTCTTACTGACAAGCCTCATACAATTTTCTGTTGCCTTCAGTAGTGCAACTTTTAAATAATCCCATTTTTCTTGGACTCCATTTAAACTGCTCCAGTCTGATAATGACTCTTTTACACATATTCTAATTTTAGAAAAGTCCGTATTTCCAAAGTCTAAAACTTTTGTTTGTGTGTGGTGTGACTCAGTCACTGTTCTTATATTAAACCACACTGACTGATGATCACTGGATCCTAAACTTTCACCTACAGTAATATTTGATACCAAATCTCCATTTGTTAACATTAAATCTAGTATGGCCTCTTTACGAGTTGGCTCCTCAAATACTTGTTTTAGAGACAATCCCAGTAGGGAGCATAGAATATGTGTGCTCCTGGCACAAGCAGCTATTTTGATTTTCCTGTTCACATTCAGAAGATTAAAGTCACCCATCATGATAACTTCCCCCTTCATTGTCATTTTAGCTATTTCCTCAACTAGTAGATTATCCAACTCTTCTATTTGTCCTGGGGGCCTATAAATCACACCTACACAAGTTACTGTCTGATTACCAATTCTAACCTCACTAACTTTTATTAGGCTAGATTTTATGTTTGCCTCACTAACTTTTATTAGGCTAGATTTTATGCTATCCTTCACATACAGGGCCACCCTCCCCCTTTCTTGCCTTCTCTGTCTTTTGCGTTGACATAATATGTGTAAATGTTATGTTTAGGCTGGTGCTAATATATTTAGATAAAACAAGCTGCACAAGGATCTTACAATCACTACAGGTTCTGCTTTAAGTCCTTCATCACTACTCAACGATAAGGTCAGGGTAAAGTATGTGGTTGTTTTGTTCTCATAAGGACAATTTAATATATTTGGCAATGCCACTTATTTATGTGTTTGTTGCCACAATGTCCTGCCTATTACATAATACTAATTTATATTGCTATATTGCTCAGCAGTCTCTAATCATTTTCATTCTACTGTATGGCATAATTTGTCCTATTTATAGTATTTTTATTCTTGAATGTATGTCCTGACGTTGTTGGCCTAACTTATAAATAGTACTAGTTGCCACAATTTCTATGGTTCACCCTGATATTCCGTCACTACTATCTGAATGATATGCTCCTTCTTGCCTTTGCCTTGTAATATCTACTATTTGTGTTATTGGTTTCTACCTCTGGTGGGATTTTCAGTTTAATTTCTCCTCCCTGTTTGATAGCCGGGTATGACTGTGTTCATTCAGCGGTGTCAGGATTTCCAGGGCTTGTTCCAGCCTGGTCTCTGGAGGTTATGCTTTTGACAACATTCTGATATGAATGTGCCATCCATTGAGTATTTCCTCTATATCAGAAATTACATTAACGTCTGTTTTTGATAAAATATGTTTATCATTTCCAGATTTGTCTTTATGTTTTAAGGAGGTTTTCTTCTAGTCTATTTTACTATGCTCCTTATAATGGTGTCTCATTTCTTACAGGGGCTTGTCTGGTATTAGTCTAGACTTGGTAGGTTTGGCTATCATGACCTTAATTCCTACCTGGCACTATAATTCTCTGGTATTTTCCCTATATTTAAATACCAGGGGGTTGCTGACCAGCAGCCTCTGGGGTACGACAAATTGTTTGAACAGACATTTTGACAATGTCCTATTGGTTACTTGTTTGGCTTTTGATAAGGCTTGTTAGGTTTATGCCGCTCAATAATGTTTTTTATAACTACTAGCTGTATTCCAACTTGGTCTCTCCTTCTTGATATACTGCTTGGGTTTTTCCATAAGTAATTGCTGTCACGTTTGATCAGGATTATGGAATATCGTTTCATACTTGCCGCCATTTTCTTTTCCTGATCATTCTACATGGAAGCATTACATTCCCACCCATTTACTATGTGACTTGTGAAGCTAGTTACAAGGACTGCCTGTTGGGGAGGAGGTGGATCTATTTATACCATTTTCAGAGTTCTGTTTCCCGTCCTTTCTGCTGTGAGGGGTGGAGCTAACCCATGAGTCAATGCTGCCATGTGTTATGATAAGGAAAGTGAAATTACAATAACTATGAAACAATTTTCCTTAATGATCAAGTAGAGAAGTGTACCCCTTAATTATTGACATATTTAACTCATAATGAAATTAAAAAAGGTATAGTCCTTTATTTGCAGTTGGTACATGTATATATTGTGTAAAGGAGTATTTTGCATTAGGCATTTTATAAGAATATAGGCTTCTTACAAGATAGCTTACAGGTTTGTGCATTGCGTTACATGGACCCAACAGGGCTAATAGACTGTCACTCATGTTTGATGTTTTTATTAAGTATGACAGCTCATTCTAACTGCCTGAGAACTATTGCCTATCTAGTGGAGACAGCAATTGAGCAAAAGTGACTGTTTATGGAAGATTTTCCCCAATCTGTTTATTCTTTTGGGATCTTACTTTAAGTGTTTCTCTGTATAGAAATCCATTTGTTCTGCTTTATGTGTTGGGCTTTATAGATGGTTGTAATAAAGATTGAAATAGCAATTAATCATAGGAAGACAGTAGTTTCTGTTTAAATCTAGCAGACATTTCCTGTAGGTACAATTACCTTTGCCACAGTATCCAATTTCTCTTAACAAGTTACAACTAAAGGCTACAAAGTTTCCTAACCAGGCCATACTGTATAGACTGGGCAGGATCGGTCCTGATTCAGCTGTTAGAATTATTTTTGGATTATCATCCTTGTATTAATCTCTAATGTCAGGACACTGACTTGTAAATAATCCTTCTTTTTGTATTAGTGTTCAATTTTATAATTATCTATTTTTTTTTTCCAGTGAATATTTTAAGCATTCTTCTGTTCCACACTGTTGCAAATCCTTCGCTTGTCTGACCTGCTTCAGTCAATTAATTATTAACCTGGGGTTAGTAAGAGATTCAATCAAATCTCCATCAGGATGTTCATTACTCTAGGTCTGCAAGCAGTAAATACAGTGTTGTTTTTGTAGCACACCCAATACTAGAAGGTGCTATTAAATTGGCTGCATCACTTAGTCTTGCCTCTTTAGAGTACCTCTGTGGCAGCTAAATTCTACATATTCTTTAACTATTTAAATAAGGTAAGCCTTGGAGGGTTTAAGGCCTAAATTGACTTCTTCATTCGTATTCTTACATCATCTCTTTGTATGGATAACATTCCTTAACTTTCTCCCTGTCTAAACAGGCACTTACTGCCCTTGATTCAAGCAAACTGTATCAGATTTATTTTAACCGACTGTGTTTTGCAAAGTGACATTGTACCATTTTGAAAATATAATCATAATTTTCAGTAAGAGCAGGCCATAAAATAAAAAAGAAGAGGGAAGATGGGAGAGAGAAAGGGACCAGAAGAGCATAAAGAAGATTCCACCTCCAGAATCTGAGCCAACGGCTAAAGGTAAAACTGAATGGGTATTGTGAAGCACCTATCAATCAGAAGATCATATCTTCTAGTAGAAATGGAGAAATCCCTGGGCTCTTGCCCTTAGCTCATCCATCAGCTTAGTGTCATTTACGTCCTTGACGTTACGGTGGACCTCTGACCAGGGGTGGGGTATCAATGCTCCTCCAAGACAATTGTTCATCCTGTATATCCTTATTGATCATGCATGTTTAAATTACCCAATTCAGTGACATAGTGGCAAATGCAAACATTGCATTGATACAGTAGTGTACAATAAAATACAAAAGCAATATTAATACACAAAATGTATCACGGAACAGGTAAAAAAATAAATAATCAACCATGAGAGGTGCATTCTGTTTTGAGATATGTACAGAGGGATCTCTTAAAGTATTTTAGGCCTGGGGAAGATTTGAAAATGTGCGGGAGGTTGTTCCATAATTGTAGATTATGCTAACGCAGTGTACCTATAATCTTGATTTTAGTAATGACAGTGTCAGGGCGAACCAGTGACCCAACATGCAGAATTAAGTAAAAAACGTAACAAAGACAAACAGTAACAACGTATTACCATGCCTTAGAATGGCCGGATTTAACGTAATAGAATAAACAGTGACGAACAGAGGTCAGGAATACAGAAAGGAACAAATACGGTAAGAACAAAGCCAAAGGGTCAGGGATAACAGAAATATGGGAAGTCAAGCCAAGCGAAGATCAAAAACCAATAAACAGAATCAGGAACGCGCTCTCGGATAACCAACAGGATGTAAACCACGACAGGGCACCGAACAACTGCAGCTTTGGGTTTAAATGACCCAGTAAACCCTGCTAATGGCTGATTTGGGTCCCATAACCCTAGAACTTGTGTGCACGGCGAAAATGTGACACTGCACTCACGCTCACATCACTAGTGATGTCATTGTGGGCGGCGTTATTATATAGCACCGCCTTGCACCGATCTGGTGCGGTCACACTGAGGTGCCGATCAGGCACCGTGACAGACAGGAGGCGAATATTTTGCATAACTCTCTTTACTTAAAACTTCAGCAGCCTAGATCATAAACAGAACAACCAATCAAAAACCAACTACACATTCCACAAAAGGCCCTGGAAGTCTTAACTCCTCCTCTTTCTTTGTAGCGACAGTAATAACAATATAGTCAGAAATAGTAAAACAAGTCATAGGGACAATGAAAAAGAATATAGCAATCCACAAACCGGATGAGGAGTCGTCCAGAGAAACTGCAGAAGTGGGTCTTGCCAAGGAAGTAACCTATCACACTGAAAGAAAACAGAAATAAGTGAAAAGTATCTGAAATGGTATGTTGTCCATCTTACAATAACCATGTAATAAACTAAATTAAACCAGGCTAAATAATTCTAACAATTGAACACGATAAAATGAATGGTAATAATTACAGAAGATGTGCTATCGTTATGAAACATTATAAACCTAAATCCTAACAGTGAAAATTACAAACCAAGGGTGGGAAGACAAGATGGGTGGGAAAATATTTGCCTCCTGTCATTACTAAAATTAAGATTATAGGTACACTATGTTAGCATAATCTACAATTTTACCACATGGCAGGAGGCTGCATATTTTGTATTTTTAACGCTGAGGATTTAGAAAAGTAAAAGAAGCATGAGAAGAATGTCTATCGTAAAACACACAAAAGAATTCTCCCGTGTCCAAACCGCACATTGCCTTAAGTTGGCAAAGCCCGTCGCCCCAGACCAGTGATCCCAGCCATAGGCAATAGCAAGGGAATCAATCTAGCCAAAGTCATGGTAGAGACCAAATTGTGGGGCTTGGCGTTAAAAAAATTGAAGCTGTCAAAAGGTCTGTGAAGGTACGGTAACCTTGATGTACCATAAGAATGTATTAACAACGCACAACTGAGGGGCTGACTAAAAGAACGAATAAAAAAACTGTCTGATGTATTATGGCACGAGATAGAAAACGATACACCAGCCAGAGAGAATAAAAAAAAAACTTTGAACACCAAAAATACGCGCACTGAAGTAAAAAAGACATAACAATAGCGTAAACTAGCTGAAAGTAGTAGAAGAGACAAACCCGTATTCTCTGGCCAATACCGAAGAAAACGCAGCACAGTGTCCACATCCCAAAGGGGAAAACATATAGATCCAAGGGGTCTGGACAACTTAATACCTCCCAAGGGGTGACAAACAAGAGTGTCCTGACTCACTAGGATGCCTTGAACGGGAAAGTGAGTCATCTATTTGCTGAATATAATTACGTTGATAGACCGATATCAACAACCAAGTTAGAAGGGAAGGCAGAGATAGCACATGGTGATAGAAACAGGTGCTGTAAAGGAATCCTAACCCCTCTCCAAACACCCATTACTCTAAGAATTTCAGGCGGAGATGTCATCATCTGGCATCGGGAGCCTATAAGTCCCATAAAAGGACCTCATTCTATCGCAAAAACCTGTGGACCAATCAGGATCCCTTTGAAAGCATCCCAGCCACTGGGTCCAGCACCTGCCCTATCACAAGATGGTGTAGTTTCGCATCAGGTTCCATCAGTAGAAGGGAGAATGGTGGCAAGAGGAGAGGAAGGTCATGAGGTAGTTCCAACAGATCTGGAAACCACGGTCTGCTCTGCAAGAGTGGAGCGATGCGAAGGAGAGACTCTTTGTGGAGGCAAGTGTAATGGAGTACTCTCCTCAGCATGGAGAACAGTGGGAAGGCATAAATCCCTTCGCTCGACCAAAGATGAAGGAATGCATCCACCACCTCTCAGTCTGGATCCAGGAGCCAACTGAAGTACCTCGGGAGGATGTCGGTTGGTCCTGAAGGGAAAAAGATACGCATGCAATGGGCCCCTGAGGGATGGTAATGCATGGAAAAATCAAATAGTCTAGATGCCAGTCACTGCAGTCCCGCCAGTGGCGAGAGAACCAGCCTGTTGATGATCCCCAGAAGATATACTGCATGAAGAGACATAACCTGGAAATGTTTTTTGTTGCATCTGACAAGGTCCGATTTCTGACTCCGACTAGGCAGTACAGGTGATACTCGAAATATTTGAATATCGTGCAAAAGTTCATTTATTTCAGTAATGCAACATAAAAGGGGAAACTAATATAAGAGATAGACACATCACATGCAAAACAAGATAGTTCAAGCCATGATTTGTCATAAGTGCGATGATTATGGCTTACAGCTCATGAAAACCCCAAATCCACAATCTCAGTAAATTAGAATATTACATGCAATCAA
Source organism: Pelobates fuscus (assembly GCF_036172605.1). NCBI lineage: Eukaryota > Metazoa > Chordata > Amphibia > Anura > Pelobatidae > Pelobates > Pelobates fuscus. Next base: position 23,900,977 of record NC_086321.1, read on the forward strand.
TAAAACAAGTAGTGTACATAGAACAATATCGGACCTCTGAAAAGTATAAGCATGCATATGGACTCAGTACTTGGTTTGGGCCACTTTTGCAGCAATTAGTGCCTCAATGCGGCATGGCATGGAAGCTATCAGCCTGTGGCACTGCTGAGGTGCTATGGAAGACCAGGATGCTTCATTAGCGGCCTTCAGCTCTTCTGCATTGTTCGGGTTTATGTCTCTCATCTTTCTCTTGGCAATGCCCTGCTGGAAAATGAAGTCAGCATCCCCATAAAGCTTGTCTGTGGAAGGAAGCATGAAGTGCTCCAAAATCTCCTAGTAGATGGCTGTGATGACCCTGGACTTAATGAAGCACAGTGGACCAACACCAGCAGATGACATGGCTTCCCAAATCAACACAGACTGTGGAAACTTCACATTGGACTTCAAGCATCTTGCAGTGTGTGCCTCTCCATTCTTCCTCCAGACGCTGGGTTTCCAAATGAGATGCAAAAGTTACTCTCATCAGAAAACAGGACTTGGGACCACTGAGCAACAGACCAGGTCTGTTTTTCTTTAGCCCAGGTAAGATGCTTCTGACGTTGTTTGTTGTTCAGGTGGGGCTTGACAAGAGGAATAGGACATCTGAAGCCCATGTCCAGGATCCGTCTGTGTGTGGTGGCTCTTGATGCACTGACTTCAGCCTCAGTCCACTCCTTGTGAAAGTTCCCAATACTTTTGAATGGCCTTTTCCTGACAATCCTCTCTAGGCTGCGGTCATCCCTGCGCTTGTGCACCTTTTTCTTCCACACTTTTCCCTTCCACATAACTTTCTATTAATGTGCTTTGATACAGCACTTTGGGAAAATCCAACTTCCTTCGCAATTACCTTTTGAGGCTTTCCCTCCTTATGGCAATCAGGGTGGTGGAGCATCTGACAAAATAATTGTTAAAGGCATTTGCTACATCTAAGGGAAGTTGCAGGGTTTGGTTATCCACTTTGACAGTGAAGGGTTGGGAGCGGATTGGGGGAGTTTGTAAGTTATTTATGAGTTTCCAAAAGTTTCTAGAGTTTGAAATGTTATTGTTCACTGAAATATTGGGCTTTGGCCAATTTTGTTTGTTTTGTGCATATATTTCGCCATTGTCAATATGCACAGTGATCGTTCATACAGCCAGTACGCTTGAACTTTGACCACAATGAATCCCGAAACTAGTACATTTGAATGAGGTCAGCTGTGATCCAATTCGTATGTGCCCCTTTTACGCTTATCGTACGCAGTTGGGTATGCAAATTCCAAACTTGTAGGAGTTCGGACTAAAAGAATTCAACTGCACAGTCTAGATCTGAAATTAGGTTTAATCTGTGCCATGGGAGGCTCTTAATGTAATTTAGAAAAGATTCAAGATTACATTTTTTGAAGGACCTGGTGATTTTAACTTTAGGTGAGGATTTAGTAGCTTTTATTTTGCGCACACAGTACACTAAACAGTCATCACTGAAACTGTTAGGGAGAACACCTGCCTCCTGGATTCTATCAGGAGAAGTAGAGAGAATCCAATCGAGCTGGATATGGTTATGGCTTTTAATGTTTATACGAGTTGGGGAGGAGATTACTTGCGTGAGCTGTAAAGTCTTAAACAGCGAGCAAGAACTATTATTTTTAGGATTCAGCCAATCAATATTAAAATCTCCAAAGACCAACAGTTAACTTTTTGGGTTTTGAGCTATGGTTTCACTAAGGAGATGGACTATGTCAGATAGGGAATGCACTGGGGAGCTAGGTGGATGTTAGATTCCTGCAACAATGATTGATTTACTGCATGGGATCTCAATTGTGCCAGAAAGGAAATCAAAGGTGGTAGGAGGGCTAAAGTTTTGTAAGGGGGTAAACTTTATGGAATTGTCAACATACATTACAATGTCACCTCCTTTTTTTGATCTGTAATTTCTATGGCATGAATACCCATGTATTGCAATGGCAGAGTCAGGTATTTTTGCGGTTTGCCACGATTCAGAGAGCACAATGCTTTTGGGCTTGTAATGGGAACACCACGCTTGCAGTGAATCGATTTGTGGTAGTAAGCTGCGGATATTACAGTGCACAAAGGAGAGGACTTTATTAGCTGGAAGGCTGGGAATGGAATCTGTTGGGGGGGCTGGGTGAGACTCTACATGAGTTGCAAGGGCAAGTAACATGACTAATAGGAATTTGCAGATGTCATGAACAAGCATGGTAACATACTCCTTGGCGTTCTCTTTCTCAACCACACATAAATCATGCTTTCCCTACCCTTCAGACTTTCTCCCCAGCTACTGAACAAGAGGTGGCTGCGCTTCTCCGTTCCTCTCGCCCCACCACTTGCCCACTTGATCCTGTCCCATCTCACCCCATCAGATCTCTCTCCCCTTGTCTTGTGCCTATCCTAACACACATCTTTAACTGCTCTCTCTCTTCTGGCACTGTTCCTGCTGACCTTAAACATGCCACTGTAATACCTATCCTGAAAAAAACATCTCTTGACCCGTCCTCCCCCTCTAACTATCGTCCCATATCCCTGCTCCCTTACTCATCAAAGCTTTTGGAAAGACTTGTCTTTACCCGTGTGTCTCACTTCCTTAATTCCAACTCTCTCCTTGACCCTCTTCAGTCTGGCTTCCGCCCTCTCCACTCTACTGAGACCGCTCTTATCAAAGTGACTAATAACCTAATCTCCGCTAAATCCAAAGGTCACTACTCCATATTAATTCTCCTTGACCTCTCTGCTGCCTTTGACACAGTTGATCAGGCTCTCCTCCTTCAAACTCTTCAATCACTCGGTCTCTGTGACTCTGTCCTCTTTTGGTTTTCCTCCTATCTCTCCCAACGCTCATTTAGTGTCTCCTTTTCCAAGGATACCTCCTCCCCTCGCCCTGTCTCGGTTGGAGTTCCCCAAGGCTCTGTCCTTGGTCCCCTTCTATTTTCTCTTTATACTGCCTCTCTTGGAAAACTTATTGCCTCTTTTGGATTCAACTACCACCTGTACGCTGATGACACTCAGATATACCTCTCCTCACCGGACCTCTCCCCGGCCATCCTGCAACGTGTCACTGCTTGCCTCTCTTCCATCTCTGACTGGATGTCGTCACGCTTTCTCAAACTTAACCTCTCTAAAGCTGAACTCCTTGTCTTTCCTCCTCCTAATACTGATCCTCCTCTCTCACTCTCCCTTCAAGTCAGTGATATCCACATAAGTCCATCCCTACAAGCGCGCTGTCTTGGCGTCATACTTGACTCTGGTCTCACCTTTGAGTCTCACATCCAGTTTGTTGCCAAGTCCTGTAGGTTCCAACTCAAAAACATAGCCCGTATCCGCCCCTTTCTTAAGCAAGATGCTACCAAGGAGCTTGTCCATGCTCTAGTAATTTCCCGCATGGATTACTGTAACCCTCTCCTGATTGGTCTCCCCAAAAGCCGTACTGCCCCGCTACAGTCTGTAATGAATGCTGCAGCTAGACTGATTTTCCTATCCAGTCGGTCCTCTCACACCTCGCCCCTCTGCCAGTCCTTAAATTGGCTCCCTGTATCCTATAGGAGTCAATTCAAAGTGCTAACCCATACATTTAAAGCACTGAACAATTCCAGCCCCTCTTATATCTCTTCACTGATCCAGAGGTATGCCCCTCCTCGTACCCTCCGCTCTGCCCGCGACCACCTCCTGACCGCTGCTCGCACCCGTACGGCCAACTCGCGCTTGCAGGACCTCTCACGGGCGGCTCCTCTCCTTTGGAATAACTTGCCTACTGCCATCAGACTCTCCCCTAGTCTTCAATCATTTAAGAAGGGCCTTAAAACCCATCTCTTCAGGAAAGCGTATGGCCTCCCAGAGTAATCTCTCCCTTACATACCTGTCTCTTGCTCTCTCCTATGGGATAGTGCTTTGCTCTCTTCTCCAGCTCTGCTTCACTCCTACCTGATATTTCCTATCCTAATGTTTCTAATACCCCACCTCCTATAGACTGTATTTGAGCAGGGTTCTCTTCAACCTATTGTTCCTGTAAGTTTTCTTGTAATTGTCTTATTTATTGTTACATACCCCCTCTCAAAATATTGTAAAGCGCTACGGAATCTGTTGGCGCTATATAAATGGCAATAATAATAATAATAATATAGTGACGTATTTAAATGAATAATGGACTTAAAGGTGCAGCAGTTTTCGAAAACCATTGCCTTTATAACAACGTGAGAGACAGACAGAGATAGCTAAACTCCTTGTAGCATAATTTGCCACACTTTAATATTTTTGGATAAACATTTCAAATAATTGAATAAATTTTGGATACACTAGTAATATTATTTACTATATTAAAAACTATTTGATAGATTTTTTTTAATATAATATATTTGGGAAGAATTTGACAAAATCATTTGAATGACTTTTGCAACAATATTAAACTAAGGCCATAATATGCTGTGTTGCTTTGGTGCTTTAAGTATCCCTTTAATAGATCCTTTCTTTCAGATCACAAGTCACTTTTAAACAGGTTAGTACTTTTTCCAAACTGATTGTATACATTGATAAGTTTATCTAAAGAGACAGTTTATGTTGTTCTTTCTGTTTTTCGCCTCCAAGGGTTATGTATAAAAAAAAAAAAAAAGTATGTACCCCACAAAGACTAAATCTTTTTTCTTTTTAATCATAAGAGCTCCAACTATATCCCCTGGTTACAAAAACACTAGTACAATAGCAGCAGTAACTGTTGATTTTATAAAAATAACTTATTGCCTTTAGTGAAGTGACATTTTCTCACTTAATTGTTTTTGACCTCATAAAATTGGTCTTACGTGCGTATTGTTCAAATTATGGAGAATGTATCTTATATTACACTTTCCTCGTATTTTTGTTTCACAGGAAACCGGTGATCATTCTGGAAATGTCAGAAGATCTCCTAAAGGCAGGAAGTGAGACTCATTTCAATTTCAAACTACATTAATTCCGAATGAAATCAAATCCATTCTTACATTTATTAAGGTAAGCTAGTCCTTGTGAAAAATTGCAGATTTTAATAGGGACATTTTCAGTGCTTCCATTCTGCTTCCACAAACTTATAAATCAGTTTCTCTCTGTCACCCATTTATATTTTATCAGTTCATGGGAGTAAATGTGACAGGTGAGGACTATTTAAGTCAACAGAGCAATAACTCTTTCAATGCAATAGACACAATTCTGGACCCAAAGATGAGCTGCTTAAAGCTGATCCAAAAACTGGAAATTATGGATAAAATCAACATTTTGATGGGTTTGGACTTTTTAGATGTGTTCATTTGTCAATGCAATATAATGCAAATCATTTTAGACCTCATTACAGAATCTGTCAAGTAAATGTAACTCGTCCATTGACTTTTTAAGGAAAGTCAACCAACACAATTAATTGTTAACAAACTCAAGGTGCCAATTTAAAATTGTCATTCATAACCTGTCGGCATATACCAAAATATGGGAAAAAAACTGTACCCACTTAAAGGGACACGCAACTACCCAAAACACACAAATAAATAGATAAAAAGTGCTGTTTAGTAGGTAAACTCTCAATGAAAACATTGGGATATTTAATGATGCATTTTTCATTTGGAGTATATCTAAATACAGCTTGCAAAAGTTCCAGATCCGTCATCTGAAGCCTTTGAAAGCATCCCCCTCCTTTCCCAGCCCAAATGTTTTTGTGGCTGTCTAATCACAGACTTCCCAATGTAGCGAAATGAGAATTCTTTGCAAGGCAGGTGCTCTGAGCCATTGCCTGCATCTTGAGTTTAGCACCACTGAACTAGCCAAACCAGGAAGTAACAGGATTGGTTGTATGATTGACAGCAAAGGAGGTGTAACAAGGGTAATTTATAAAAGGGCTGATTTTTATTGAATATGCACTTTTTTGTAAAATTAAAATAGATTCTTCACACATTCTTCACACATAAAGCGCTTCAGCCAGCTGAAGTGTTTTAGGTGTCTGGAGTGTCCCTTTAAGCTGAATTTAAAAAAAAGGGGGGCATCCAATTAGAAGACATGGTGGCTCTGAAAGAAAAGCATATAGGGCTCCTTGACTGTCCCTTAAAATCTCAATGTTAGATAGCAAGGGACATTAGGACACTCTACTCATTTTCTGGACACACACACAAAAGCGGTTTATAAAATACACTTAATTGCAACAACAATAAGAACATACAAATTAAATATGTACAAATACAATAACACATTACAAGCATACTTCAGGCAAAGATAAGAAACAGAGAACAATTGCCCCAAATTTCAGTAACCAAATTTCAACAATAACACCTATATAGTAACAGTCATTTTCTAAAACTGTGGGAGTGATCTCTAAGATTAAGTATCAGAACTGCCCACCCTGAAAACCCTGACTTGAATACCTTACCTGGATTACTGGTAAAAGTCAATGGCACATCAGGCAGGAGTTGATCTTTGCACCTTATATAGAGGATGGATTTAAAATACGCAAAAAACAAAACACCCAACGTAAACTCCTCCCGGGAGTTACCATGCAGACTGGACACCAGCTATTTACAGTGTCTTTGCAGAGATTAAAAATGTGACAATTCCTTATTTAACACATAGCTATGCATATTTCAAACTGCCTGTTTATTGTAACACAATGTATATTGTTAGGGCTGACTGACAGATTTTAACCCCTTAAGGACGGAGGCAGTTTTACAAGCTTTAATTAAAACAAAATGTGGAATTTCTGCTATAAGTCTGTTCAACCATAATTCACATTTTTCATATTAAGTTCTTACACTTATTATATATATCATTTTGTTCAGGAAAAACAGAGCTTTTATTTCACATGACATATATTCATATATGAAACACAATTTAATACAAATAATTTGAGAAATTAGAAAATGTTATTTTTTAAGTTCTGCATGACATTTTTACAACTTTCAATTCTTTATTTTTGAAGTGCAGGTGAGTACATACAACTTGTCGTGCCCCAATGGCATTCCACAATCGTGTCAAGATACATAGCTTTCATATTATAAGGCAATGAGTTCAACATGCACAATTTTTAAAAGAGTATGAAAACAGGTTTATAGACATGCTAGTGAGATTTATCTAGAGTAGGACAAGAGGTTATCTTTAATCAGTGTCTGCTTTGTTTTGGAGCAGTTAGGTGAGGTGTTTTTCAGTTTAGCTGCCCTGTGTATGTGCGTGGAGTATGCTGTCAGCTACGGCTAGGCTTAGTGATTCGGTCGTCAGCCTAACTTGCAGTGGGACTGGGTAGAGGTGTGCCTTAAGGTAGGGTAAACCAACGTGTAATGCTCTAGTATGTGGGATCAAAATTATAAAATAAAATATAATAACGTGCTCAAAAGATATGCACTCGTATGTCAGGGTGTTTCAGCTAGGTATGGATTTGTGTGGTCGGTACCCTGGCTTATCCCCCACTTAGTCCTCTTTGCTTCAACCGATGCCGTCTCTGGAGGCTTGGCAGCTGCTTCCCACCAAAGGGCAGTCCCTCTGGGTCTCGCAGGGCCATCGGTGTGCCTTCCGCCCCGGTCTCTGCGTTTGTTTAGGCTGTGTTCGTGGGTCTGGTTTCTCCGCTGCTTGTCTGTGGTGCTGCTTTGCTCTTGGGACCCGCTGGATTCTGCTCCCCGTTGTCTTGCTCCGGTGTGTGTAGTGGCTCAGGCGCTTCTTGGTGCTTGTGTGGGTTAGAGGTCAGGAGTGGGGCCGGGGCAGAGTGGGTTTTTGCTTGCCTGAGAAGTCGTTTGCTGCTGGGTGTGCCTGCCGAAGTCTGCCTGGAGGGAGCAGGGGTCGTTTCTGGAGGCGCCATTTCTGTGCTCGGTTTCCCTCATGGCTTGCGCCTTGAGAGCGTGGGCTTGTAGGCATCGTTGGCGGTGAGTGTACCTCTGGGCCTTGTGCCAAGGCTTGTCGGTCCTCTATTTTTCGCCAGAAGGCCTTGAATATGGCGTTGAGCCATGCCAGTGTATCTGGTCCTTCTTTAAGATTAGGTGGACCGATTACTGTCAGCGCCAGTTTGGGGTTGGCGGGTGCCGTTTCGAGGTGCTGCTCCGTTGTTTGGGCTGATCCTCTTGGGACCGGGATGACCCCCGCCGGCCCATATGGGGGGAACAGGTGCCCTTAGTCAAGTTTGCTACTGCGGCGGGTTGCGGGGAAGTGGCCGCCTCCCCGTGTCCGCCATGCTTGTAGGCCACAGGCCTCGTTTTGCCGAGTTATGTCCAATGGGCTTGCCGTTTGGTATCAGCGTGTGCCCCACCATGTCACCTCTCTGGTGGTGGTACTTCTGTGTCGATTTGGTGCCTTTTGTGGCTAGTTTTAGCTTTGTTTCATCTGCAGATACAGGAGCTGCTCTATCTCCACTCGGCTCAGCGGTCAGGCCCTGCCCCCTCTGCATGACATTTTAACTGTGAATGTCATAATACTGTCAGCTTTTCCTGCAATAAAACACACATATCTGTGTTCAACAATGTCTCACGAGTACCACAGTACCCCCCATGTACAGGGTTTATAAGGTTTTGCAAACTTCAAGGTCAAATACAAGGATTGTCCATTTTACTTGTTACACATTGATATTTGACAGTTTGGTTTGCTGGGCCTATGTGTCATTTGAGTCTGTATGGCAGCCCAAGAGTGAAATTTAGTCCCATCATGGCATACCGTTTGTAAAAGTAGACAGCCCAGGGTATTTAAAATGGGGTATGTTTAGTCTTTTTTAGACAAGTAGACAAGTCAGGGTATTTAAAATGGGTTAAGTCCAGTGTTTTTAAGTAGCCACTTAGTCACAAACACTGGCCAAAGTTAGCGTTCATAATAGTTTTTTGCATTTTTCACATGTATATTTTCTTAAATTATTTTCATTTATTATATCTATCTACATATCATATATATCAATATGGATTAGAAAATAAAAATAGTATATAGTGTTGCAAACAAATTAACAACGTTTTGACCTTGCGGTCTTTATCAGGATAGCATACAGTGTAATCCATTTGCTTATATAATAAACATAAATGCTGTAAATAATGTGTAGTAATTGACTTACCCTGTGCAGGTGTAAACTGATGATCACCCGTCCCATTGCCAGATAAACCTGAAGTGCCCCGTGTGTTTGTGCGTCATGACGTAATGACGTCCTCGTGCATGTAGACGTGTCCTGTAGCCATAGAAACAGAATCGGCTTATGTGAACCTTTACGTTAAAAACGGCAACGGACCAAAAGAATATGGATCATAAGTGCTCATGCAATAGAACGAAAAAAAGAATAAAATAATGATGCACACAAGGATGAAGTTTTTGATACCAAATGCCAGGAAGTGATGAAAGAGAAAGTGAAAGAGTGTGCCAGAGATGGATAAAATGAAAGAGAGTAAAATGAATTTGTGATGTGATGGAGTAGTGATGTAAAAAAAAAAAAAAAGCATAAGAGTATAAGTGTGTAAATGTAAAAATAAAACCACGAACACAGCCTAAACAAATCCTAAACAAATACTGTCACGGTCATTTAGGCATAGCTGGATTTCCCTAATCAGGCTGCTGTGGTCTTATATTTGAAATTCACTTTGCATTGCCGGCTATTTTTACAATAATAGTATATGTGCAAACTCCACTCAGGTGTTCTAGAAACTTTGTATGTGCTTTCTGTTAATATGTATCATTGGGATGTTGGAGAAATACCATTTAAAAAAGAGGGATCACATACCACTGTTCATGAACCTGCAAAATGAATTATTTTGGAAAGACATAGGTGAGGCAGGGGAGGTTGGGTTATAATGCAAACTGCTGTAGAAAATTATATAACGGGTATAGGCAACTTTCGGCACTCCAGATGTTGTGGACTACATCCCCCAAAATGCTCTTACACCCATAATGCTGGCAAAGCATCATGGGAGGTGTAGTCCAAAACATCTGAAGTGCCAAAGGTTGCCTATGCCTGCTATATAATATTAAGCTAATTATGTAGGCCAAATCCATAAAATGCAAGAAACTTTGCAAATAGACCACTTGAATTTAATGAATGCGTTAAGATACTGAGGCCTCAATTTAATAAGCTTTCCAAAGGATTCAATACCATAAGAAACACTTTTTAAATGATTTATCTACAAATATTCCTCAAGACGTTAATGGTAATTCCTGCAAATAAATCTTTTAGTATTTTTTGCTAACACTATTGAGTCATTTATGAAGCTTATTAAATTGTGGCCTAATTGAGATAACTGTCCATGTGTTGGAAAATAATATATAAAACAAAATCTATTTTTTTAATAGCACCACTAATAAGAACGTATGCATTTCTTATAGATCAAATAATAACCTTAAGCTCCCGGGTACTGGAAGCTATAACATCAGCAGTGGTTAGTTATATATTCGTTATTATTTTGGCTAAATACTGAATATGCAATCTCATTTAAAAAAAAGTGACAAAATATTCAGACGTATTATTATTATTATCTACTGTAAATCCATTAGGAATAATGTTTCAGAAATGGCAAATAGACACTAATTATCCGAACAAGGTGATCATGCCTGGTGCATCATATTTAGCTGGAATAGAAACTTTTTTTTGGGGGGGGGGGGGGGAGATTTTTCTTAAAGAATGCAGAAACCGCTCAAACATATAGTCTTGTTTTAACATTCAGAAATTTATGACAAGGATCTGGTTCTAAATTGCTTTTCAGGCAGCTGAATAGATACTTAGTCAATAGCGATGATTTGTGTCTATTATTTCTCACAACCACTCGTATAGCTAAGTAATTGCAATAGTCAGTAGCAGTATTCACCTAATGATGCCCTTTATCATTCCACTTTTAATGCAGCTCTTGAACTTTAAAAAGGTTGTTCACTGCCAAATGTCACTTCGCTGGAAACTGCAACAACGGAAATATATTTGCTTAATTATTATCACCCCATTGGAAACCTAAAACCTACAGGCTTCTGCTCAAGTGCTTTCCCGCGTACTCATCATCAGATGTAATATACAATATTAATACTGAGCAATGGTTTTATTTATTATAGTGGCCATAAATAATTGTCCTTATTTTGTCTACGATTATGTGAATATGTCCTAAAGGATAGCTTAGATTTGCCCTGCAATTATGTAGTATGATAATTGGGGTTAAATTGTGTGTTTGAATGGCTGACAGTCACTAATTTTTGCCATCACTAATTCAGTGAACGAAGGGCACCTAGGAGTCGTTCGGTATCCTAACATAGAGATCCTGAAGGCATACAGTAAGACGAGAGATTTAAACAAATAAATGTATATGTGTCAGAATTAGGTTTTGGAAGTGATCCAAGCACGATTCTTACTTCTTCACGCTATTTAACAATGTCCTGTTTTTGCAATTCAGTTACCAAACAAACCAGAATTTGGTCCACACTTGAGCTGGACCAAAGCTGCTGGACGGCTGAAACCCAGAAATTAATGCTTCAAATCTGGGACTAGATTTTTTTAAAAAATCCTATTTTCCTGCTGGTTGTACTAGCCTTCATGGGGCAAATAGTTAAAAACAGAGAATAAGAGAATAAGCAAAAGCTGAGAAAAATGAGTGAGGTGTAGCTAATACCCCTTTAGGCACAGGGAGCACGAGGTCCATGTCTGAAATTTACTGAATAACCCTGCTAGTGAATTTCTTACTTTTAACTTTTTAAGATGGTTGTTGGCAAGCAAGCACAGGACAGACACCCCATGAATATTGCCTGCCGAGGGCCCACCAAGGGTATTTGAACTATTTACGTGCTGGCTGCTTTCGCAAATAGTTGGGATTTTTCAATTTGAAGCATCTGGGCTACATACTGCCCAATGTTTCAAATGGAAAAAGATGGACACTTTAATTTTAGGGCTGTGTGTGGGGGTGTGGTTTTACTAATAACAATTTATGCAACCAAAATGTAACGTTGAACAAGAAAAATATGTTCATTATAAAGCCTAAATTCCAAACATATTTATTTAGTTAAAGGACACATTACTGTTGTTATTATTGTTGTTAACCTCTGTTATACACTCATACACTCCAACAATATGGAGCTACTTTAAAAGAAAGACATTTCTAAGTGATTTTGTGCCAAAATAGAGACTGTTCCTCATAAATAAGCCGTTCAGGCTGGTTAAGATCCAGACAAAATTCAGGCTTGTTGAAGTCTACCCTGCAAAATACAGACTGTGTTAAACAGTATGAACAATGTTTGGATTTTCTAGTCCGAATGGCCCAGTACAGCACCGCTTTTGCCCCAGATGGTTTTTCCCCATTCGGTATGGTGTCATTTGAACTTTAGTGAATTCTCATGACAATGTCACAAAACTATACAACTTTAATTTATTTATGTCACTGTTTTAGAAGGCAGCACTTTTTTATCTGTCTGAACATATGGAGAGATCATCGTATACAATGAGACTGAAATGGTTTGACAGCCGCATAGGTGGTACAGATGCTTATTGTTGCTTTAGTGATGACCCCCAGAGTTCCCTTTTAAATGAAAACCTTAACTATTTTTTTTGCATTTTAAATGAAACGGGCCAGATTTTAATTAACAATTTGCTAATTGCGCAGGTGTTATGCACTGTTCTACAATTATGATGCTAACAAAACACTTAATAAGCCCATAGAGACCCCAATGCTTAAATTAGCAACACTGTGGTCGTACCACTAAGCTTACTCCTAAAATTACAATTCATAAATCATGCTATCTGATACATGTCTTCATTAGCCAATTACAATCCACAAGGGTCAGGAGCGAAATATCAGGTTAGTAGATTATAAAATAAAATGATGTAAATAGAAAATCTGAAAGGAAAACATTATCTTGCATATCTATGATAGATAGAAAAATAAAGTTATACATTTAAACAGACTCGTGTTTCAAAACAAAAGTAAAAAGAAAACCTTGGGCATCTAAATTATACTGGCCAAAAAATAGAAATTAAATGTTAGGCTTATGCACCAAATGCCAGATTGTAGGAACTGATACAGAATTGAACCATTTAGGTTTAAAGGGACACTATAGTCACCCAGACCACTTCAGCTCAATGAAGTGGTCTAGGTGCAATGTCCCTCAGGTTTTAACCCTTCAGATGCAAACATAGCAGTTTCAGAGAAACTGGGGTTAATCCAGCCTCTAGTGGCTGCCTTCAGGACAGCCACTAGAGGCGCATCTGCAATGCTGGAGGCATATTATGCCTCCATCACGCAGAGCGTCCATAGGAAAGCATTGAGAAATGCTTTTTCTATTGACAGCTTGAATGTGCGTGCGGCACTTGAATGCGCGCGCGACACTTGCCACGCATGCGCATTCGGCTCCGCTGACATCGGCAGAGGGAGCTGACGTTGGCGGGGGAGGAGAGGTCACCAGTTTTAACCCCTTCAGGGCCACAGGAGGGGGACCCTGAGGGTGGGGGCACCCTCAGGGCAGTATAGTGTCAGGAAAACCGCTTTGTTTTCCTGACACTATAGTGATTCTTTAAAGAACCAAGCCAAGACTATAGCTGAGTTTAAGACTGTGTTTCAGTTTGTTATGATTCTGGGTTACAATTCATTACAACTCTGTGCTCAGGAAATACAGTAATTTAAATCCACTGCAAATTCACAACAATTCACACTTTAGGATCAGCGCTGTACAAACAAACAGAAAAGAAAAAGGGGCAGCAAACGGAAAATATGGGGCTCCCTCAAAGACCCAACGGAAATAGAACTTTTATCAGAAATAGAAATTGTGAACAAATGTGTTTAAAATATTAAAACACAAAAACAAGCAAACAAAGAACATGTAGCAAATATAAAAGTCAAAGTCGGTGTGTAAACTTGCAAAGGGAGCATTTAAACCGGATCCAAAGTTTCTTGGGAACCGTATAGATGTACAAAATAAAACAGAGAAGAAAGCCAATAGTGCAATATGTTCCAATAGTTTGTGGTACTTTTAAAGTGCAAGTCTTATATGGTCCTACTCACATTTTATAGAGCTAAGACCAGCTCTGGTATGATGGGCATACAGTGGTATAATCCCCACTTCTAGGATATGTGTAGTAGTGTAGTCAGCAGCACAGTTTTCACAACGTTATAGGGACTATGAGCCCAAAAATGACAGAAAATTACAATAGTGCTCACTGTGTACACCAAACCAAGAGTAATAAATAAAAATACATGTACTCACATTTGACTGAGCAGACACATGAATAAGGAGTGAGTGGTATAATCCCCACCTAGGGCTCTTTTGTTAAACCCTCTCTGGAGTGATGAACAGAATGCCAGTAAAAAATAAAAAAAAGCAATAAAAATGGAAAAAGGCACAATCACAGTATAAGAGTGGTCAAAATCACTTTAATTAAAATGCTTTAAAAAATCCACAACATGCTTCACCGCATAGGGCTTTATCAAAATGTTTTAAATTTCGATCTGCATGGCTTATAACAATTCTAAATAGTTACATAAACAACAATCCAATACATCAATGCAAACATTTTTCAAAGACTGTAACTGTATTGTAGGACATTTAGTAAAACAGTTTATGTTGCAGAAACTGAAGACTGACTTAAAGTCTAAGGTGTTGTTTGTGCAAGTTATCTACTAAAGTTTATCACGTTCAAAAAGCATTTTAAATCATTACACAATCCTTGAAGACCTCTGTGCTTAGCTGCTTTGGCTTGCTATTGATTTGATATTGTTTGTTTGTGACGTTGATGAGCAAAGCTTGAACTCTGAAACCGTTGATTCTGATAGAGTGCACATCAGGAAGAACTAACCTTATGGGGAAACGTAACACGTGTCAAATTGTGATCCTGCTAATCAATATTTTTTTTCTCTATTGGGTTTAATTAATTTCTTGGGATATTGTTACGAGATCGAAACAGTTCTAAGCACAGCTTTTCTTTAAAAATGTCAGTGTATTTTGGGAATAACGATCAGAGAGGCACAAGAAAGACAGCTATTTTAAAGTTCAAAATAACAAAAGCACTGCACAAACCTCAGTGTTTATAAAAGTAGTAAGTAGACACTACCCACAGTGTATTTGAAGTGAGCAGCTGTATATATCTATTAAAATCACAAGACTTTTGTAACTTTACTGTGATCATTAAGAGATGCAATGTTTAAAGTTCATAGATCTATAAGGATTAATGTTCTAAACAAGAGAAGTCGTTAGTTAGTACACCACTTGATACTAATTGCATACAAAAATATGTGTAAACAATTTTCTGCTTATCGATACTAATCCCCATTTTTTATTTTGTATAATTACCAGGATGCAGCAAAATTGAGAATTTTGTTCACACCATATGTGTGAAAGTAAGGGGTTAAAAAGATCTGTGGCACCCTTGATCTATTTTAGGAGTGCAAAACACCTGCACAGTTTTATTTTTATTCATTCACTTCCTAAACATGAGTAGAAAAAATATGCCAGAGCTTGGTTCATTGTTGGCTATCAATGTCACTTAACCCCATCTCGCCGATACGGCGTTCCATGCCACCCCATTTAATGGTCTTTAAAGCCATTGAGGTGGCATGGAACGCTGTAACGGCTATCAGTACAGGGAGCCAGGCGGTACTCACCACACAATCCACTTTCAGACAGTCCCCTCTGCTAAATCCGGCCCCCGCGGGCCTAACAGATACACTCTAACAGATACAATTCCCTCCATCCTTAAGGGGTTAATGTTACCCAAGGTTTTTTTTTTAAGACCACAACATCTACTGCACATTGTAGTGGCTATGATGTTAGGAGTGCCCTAGTACTGCCCTCCCATTGTAAGGAGTTAAAATGCTCTTACCTCAGGTATGCTGGGTGCCACTCCCCTCCTCCACTACAACTTAGTGAGAGTTGGAAACTCTCTTCATTGAGCAATTTCTGGCAGTGTTGGAATTGCTCATTGGCTGACTATAATCAGCTGACCCTTTCAGCCAATGAATTAGCCCAGCAGAGTCTCCATTAGTTTAGAAGAACTAAGTTAAGCTCCTGGGCAGAAGGTTACAGTTCTCAATGAGCTCTAGCGTAAACAGGAAAGGTTTGACTACTTATAATTGGACAATGTTGTTTTTTTCTGATTTACCCATCCTTCGGTTTCCTGACCTATCGATTTGTTGTGAGTGAGTGGAGTTTATGGAACACTATCGGGTCAGGAACATAAACACGTATTTCTGACCTATAGTGTTATAACTACCATATAACCCCCCTGGCCTACCCTTTCCCCCTAAATATAGTGAAATCTTACCTTTATTTCAATCTGTTGATCATGGCTCTGCCCCTGATCTGCCTCCTTGGCGGATATCATCAGAAGTGATGATCTCAGCCAATCACAATGCTTTCCCATAGGAGACAGTCAAGTAGGGAGATCAGGGGCAGAATCAGCACAAGCCAAATGCTGCCCTGGCCAATCAGCATCTCCTCACATAGATGTATTTAATCAATTCATCTTTATGAGGAAAGTTCAGTGTCTTCATGCAGAGGGTGGAGACACTGAATGTCAGTGCTGCATGCACTGCCCCAGGAAGCCTCTTTAGCAGCCATCTGAGGAGTGGCCACTGAAGGTGTCCCTATGCTGTAATGTAAACACTGCCTTTTCTCTGAAAAAGCCTGCTGGGACTGACTATAATCACCAAAACAACTACATTAACCCCTTAAGGACCAAACTTCTGAAATAAAAGGGAATCATGACATGTCACACATGTCATGTGTCCTTAAGCTGTAGTTTTTCTGGTGACTATTGTGCCCTTTCAAATTAAATGTACATACACATCAACCATGTGTCCATTAGCCCTCTTTGCAAAAAAATAAGTTAATCAATTAACCCCAGTAGGATATGTTAGCACTCTTTAACGCTACACAATGTCTGGAATTGCCTAATGTACAATGGACATTTTTTTTTTTTCACCACCTGAATAGCTACATTTATATTCTACATTTATATAATCAACAAAGCTGGATGAGCATAATTTGCTTTGCACTATTTGAACAGCACATAAAAATATATGATCTGGTAAATATGTCTTCATAACAATTAAAGAATCAAAAAAAAGTCCCATAATCTGAGGTCATTAAATATGATATCTATATTTTAATAGGATAATTGGAGACATTTCCTGGAATGGGGGATATAACTTTATAAAATGTCATAGCTCCAGTAATTAATACACTAAATTACTGTACCTAAAGTATGATGAGTTAGCACAATTATTACTGCGTTCAGCAGTAGAGAGGAGATACATGTCATTCCATATATTTTTGCTCAAGACAGAAGCTACCCAAAGCTATTCATTCAGCAGTCATATTTTTTCTACAGACTTCAAGACATAATTACAAAAAGCTTGGTAACCATACACATTTATAAAATGAAATGGGCAAACCATGAAAGGATTGCATATTTTAACGATATTCTCTTTATTATTAAAGGAACACTCCACTGCCCAAATTCAAAATATATATTTTTTTAAATTACAGTTTAGTAGATATAGCCCAAATGAAAACGTGCATGCATTTAATTATGCATTTTTTTTTTCATTGAGGTATGTGTACAAACAGCTTGCAAAGGTTGCAGTTCTGCCTTTGCAATCCCTCCCCTTCTCAGCCCGCCCAGACTTTCTGTGTCTGTCCAATCGCATTCTTCCCAATGCAGCTCAAAGTCTTGGCAAGGCAGGTGCTCCGAGCTATTACTGTCTCTTGAGTTTAGCTCCACTGAGCTAAACAAACCAAGAAGTAACAGGATCTGTTGTCTATTTGAAAGCCAAAGGGGTGTATCCAGATTAATTTACATAATTGTAAAAAAAATTAAATCTGCACTTTTTTGAAACTGAAATAAAGAGGACACACTCTTCACACGTAAAGTTTTTCAGCAAGCTAAAGTAACTTTAAGGATTACTACTCACTAATCTATGTGACCCCAAGTGCCCACACACCCCTAACATTTTAATTGCTGGGGTGATAAGAGTGTATCCGTGCGTGATTAACACATCCCCATTTCCTAGAATATTTTTAGCATACGTTCGTGCATATATGTATAACGACATGTATGGACAAGTGTAGATAGAGGGATGTATATGTTTGTGTATACACAAACATTCCTGAATCCATAACAAACAAACAAAAGTGGAAACCACCCAGAATACGTATAAATGTAAAAATAGAAAAGGGGGACAACCTGATAACTTGCATAGCGTAAAAAAGTAGATATAAATAGTGGATATAAGTGAGATTGAAAATACACTCACAAACAAACGATAATTCAGGCCTTTCACCCTCTCAGGGGCTATGTGATGAGTGTAGGTATCCTCCAACACGATATATGTAAATGTAAAAAAATGCAATATAGTGAAGTATGTTTAGAAATATACAAAATCGCATTTATTCATTGCACTTACAAATTAGCAGCATAAAAAGGCATCTCTCCATATACATATGGAACTCCTGGTAGTGGTAGTAGAGTGTCCACAGTGGAGGTCCAGGACCAATAGAAGAAATGCAGAATCCAAACAAATAAATAAAAACAATTAACATATAAAAAAGTTCCGTTGTGTCTGGTTATATCCAACGCGTTTCGTCCTGTTAGATGTCGGACTTCTTCAGGGATAACCTCGGGTCCATCTATATACCCTCATAAGCAATTTTCGGAATCCGGTACACATGAAAATAAAACTTGCGTTTCACTAGTGGAACGCAATAATCTGGCGCAAAGTCCATAGAGCCTCTCACACAGTTCCGGGTTGTAGTGCGCATGCGCGTGAAAACGCGCATGCGTCATCTCAAAAGACGGCTACCTACAAGGGACAAAAGACAGAAAACGGCGAAAACATCGCCTGAGCGAATGACCATACAAATTCTATCAATAAAGATCTAAATATAGTGGCGTGATGAATATCCCATATTGTAGAAATATATACATATCTCGATACAACTAATGCATATAAAAATATATTCCAAAGAAATATATATAGCGGTGTATACCCAAGAACTATATATACAATTATAGAAATAAAAATAAATGTAAAAATTAATGGGGACTAATTTGGAATCTGACTTGGTATATATAATTCAGTTAAAGGCATATTAACCCTCATATAAATGGAATTCATATATTGCATAAAAACATGCAAAATGAGTAGAATCAAGTATTGGAATACTATATATAGATCAGAAATTGTAATAGTAAAGATACAAATATTATAATGTTGCATGAAAATTATATTACATAAAAATAAATATATAAGAATATATACAGAAAAGGAAACCATAACATTGTATTAAACATTCCCAAAGAGAGCGCATGAAGAAAACTGGATTAGATAAGACCTTGTAAATCAATTTCTTGATTCAGCCCCAGGTTTAAAGTTTTTAGGTTGAAAATCCACAGATGTTTGGATTCTGCATTTCTTCTATTGGTCCTGGACCTCCACTGTGGACACTCTACTACCACTACCAGGAGTTCCATATGTATATGGAGAGATGCCTTTTTATGCTGCTAATTTGTAAGTGCAATGAATAAATGCGATTTTGTATATTTCTAAACATACTTCACTATATTGCATTTTTTTACATTTACATATATCGTGTTGGAGGATACCTACACTCATCACATAGCCCCTGAGAGGGTGAAAGGCCTGAATTATCGTTTGTTTGTGAGTGTATTTTCAATCTCACTTATATCCACTATTTATATCTACTTTTTTACGCTATGCAAGTTATTTCAATTTTTTCATAGATTCGATTCAAGGACATTTGATAAATATCAGGTTGTCCCCCTTTTCTATTTTTACATTTATACGTATTCTGGGTGGTTTCCACTTTTGTTTGTTTGTTATACATTTTCATAGGTGGTCGTGAAGTTCACCTGGGGCTATCCACAGTATACGTGTACACCTCTAGTGTATATACTTTGTTTCATTCCTGAATCCATGTGTGCAACCCTCAGGCTCCCGGCTTCTGATAGAGAACCTGAGAACGAGGGATACACAAAAATACCACCTGGAGGGGTAAGAAAGTCAATTCTAAATAATGTTTTAATAGTAATGTTCCCCAATTAAGTTGTGCCAAACTTTTGCTTTAGCATGATAGAAGTTAGATTTCGAAGAAGATGGAGGCTTTGTGCTTGCATGGCGGCCTTATGCTGTTATGGAAAGCAACATCCTTCCCGGACACTAATTAACCATAATGGAGTTGCAGTGCACAAAAAATAGATACCAGATGTGGCAGAATAAAGTAACCAGAGGCATTTAAAAAATATGTTTGGCTGTGCCTAATGAGAGTTATTTTCTATACCACTGTCACATTGCTACTAGCTATTTGTGAATCCACGTGTGCTAGTTTGATAGTTTGATTCTCACTATAATTTATTTCCTCTTTTCTTAAAAGATTGATCTGCAGAGAAATCGTATTTTGGAGTCGTGTTTTTTTGTTGTTTTTTTTAATTCAATTTAAATTTTTTATGGCACAATGATAAGTTGCTACAGTTTGCACTTTTTGCCTTCAGTTGCAAATGTAAAGGAGTATTTTTCAATGTAAATGACTATTGTATAAAATATAGATTTATTTAGTTGCAGGAATTTCTCATACTGGTCAATACATTGACACTGGATTCTAACAAAGTTACTAGGAACTCCAAGCAAATGTGAGAGTTTCTAACAATTCTAGAAATTCAAAGGGCAGAGTATAGAGTATTTAATACAGTTCTAACATCAACATCTGAGGAAAGGGATTCAGGGGTAAGTATTTCAAATTACTTAAAGGTAGGCAGACAATGTCATAAAGCATACAATACAAATCACATGTGGCAATAAAGTCAAAAAGGTGTTCTTCACCAAATACACCCAAAACCAGAAAAAAGAACATATAAGTGTAGAATCCCACAGTACGCAAGGAAGGTATATCCTCCAAATTATACAAACTCATATATCTGAAAGTCCTTATATAGAAAGGAATCTATAAATAAAAAAATAAACTGTACATAGTAGAAAACCGAATGATTAATGAGGTATGTGGGGGAGGGATGGTAGAAAACTCAGACGAAGTGAATAACTATCAGGTGTATCTCCCCACCTTGGGCTATTGCTGGTAAAGCCAAATCCTCCGTTTAGCAGATAGCTCCCTTATTTGGTGTCCTTAAATATTGCAATCTCACATAAGGATAGCAAAGAATGGAGTTATATACTAAACAACTGTAATATTAAAATTAAGAAAATTACTTTTTAAATGTTGATCCTTTAGCTGTTTAGTAGATAATTCCCTAAATCGGTGCCCTTAAGTGAGATTTCCATATTTAAAGTTACGAAATTAGCATGCTGTTTAGCAGATAGCTCCCTTATTCAGTGTCCTTAAATATTGCAATCCCACATAAGGATAGCAAATAGGGGAGTTATCTGATAATGAACTATTTTTAAAAGTATCACAACTTGGTGTGTGGAGGAACAGCACTACTTGAAGAAGTATTTCCATGCAGGACCCATTCCATTGCAAGGGAACAGATGTTCCATTAGATGTTACATTAGAAGAATAAATAGGTAGTCAGAGAGAAAAAACCATTTCCAGGGCAAGATAGAAGCAGGTTAGAAGGGGAGGGTTGGCAAAACGCAGCATACAAGCGGCCTGCTGCTTTTGCAAGATGTTTTGATATATACTCAATGAAAGAAATTATAATTAAACACATGCATATTTTAATTTGGGGTAAATCTAATAAGCAGTGATTTTAATAATGTATGTGTTTATTTTATTTAAGCAGTGGTGTGTCCCTTTAAGGTGAAAGCATTACCAAGAGATGATGGCAGTCCATCTATCTCTATGAGCACTTGTTTTTTTATACGAAACCCTAATGAATGCTTTTAGAATTCCATTTACTAGGAAAAGGATGAAAAGTGAATATATAGAACCATAGAAAATGGTGATGGCCTCTTCTTTTCCTATGGATGCCATCCTCTGAAAAGACTTTTCAGTTTATTGTTTGTCTGTTTAGTTACAGCTTGCTATATTTTAAAAGGAAAAATATCTAAAAGCCTTTTTAGTGCTCCATATGAACTCTAGAATGACCTCATGAAGCAGTATTTTTTATTTTACTTTGAGAACGCTTTTTGAAATGATCATTTTTAGTATTTATATTAAAATAATAAAGAACGAAGTAATGAACACAGATTGCTTAGTTAAGAGAATGTTTCTTTAAAATAAGTTCACATTGTCCAGTGATGTTAAGAAGGTATTCAAAGATGCAGAATGTCATTTCTAACTCCTAAGAAGGACTTTTCATGTTTCCTGCCTTGTACGTATTGTACATACATTTACATTAATAATGTAAAAGAGAATGCTCACAAAAAGAATATTTTTATGTGGGCAACAATGATTAACTTAATGCATTCTAATACATGTCCTTTTTCTTCCAGGTTCCTGGCCATAAAAACATGTAAACACTGGATTGTTGTCGTGTAGAACAGACAGACAGACATACAGACAGACGATAGCACTAGACAAATAAACACATGGTCAGTACAAGCAGCTATGTGCTAACCTGTTTATTAAGTCAGCAAGGCCACAACATAGGGCCTAACACTTATGTCTAAAAAAGATATTCCAACTCTGTATGTACAGAGTTTGAAGGTGTAGTCAACAAGGTCTAGTCAAACTGAAAGATAAATATATATATAATACCACTAAGGCGTAAGGCTATCCTAGCTATAAGATAAGGCCAGGGACTAATGAAAGTATTTAGAAAACTGGGCAGACTAGATGGGCCGAATGGTTCTTATCTGCCGTCACATTCTATGTTTCTATGTTTCTATGTTTCTATGTATTTTGAAATCACTATGAACGGTGGCAGTGGTGTAGTGCGGGGGCAGGATGGGGGGCGGTCCGCCCTGGGGGCCACTAGGTAGGGGGGTGCCACCAGGGAGAATCTATTAATATCCCATAAAATGTAGAGAAAAGCTTTTTTCTTTTTTTTTTAAAGGTATATCTCTCTATTAAACGTCTTATTAATTTGAAGCTTATTGGAGAGGTTACTATTTGCATTAAAAAAGGGCAACTCAAATGACAACATATAACAATATTGGACAGTGACTCTAGTATAGTGAGTTCAACTGTGTGAAAACTTCCATGTCAATGTAAGCTATTTTTTGAAAACTCTAAGTCTAACCAGCTAAATCATTCAGTATATAGATGGAGATGAGGAGGAGATCTATCACATATACCTTGTTAACCAGCAAGCAGCTTGGGGTCTACAACAGCACTCCTAATGATTTTCTCACAGTCATAGTCAGTAGTGGTAGATAGGAATTAGTAAGTATTAATTTCAGGCATATATGTACAGTACTACCTGGAATAATATATATTAGTATTTAAAAATGATGGTATCACAGAAGATACTGTATCTGTTTAGAGCCTTACCAATACATGTAAATATAGAGGATCTATTTAAGCTTCTGAGACCAATTGTCACATGTCTTGGCATGGAAGCGAACTACTTTGTCCAATATTGCACTTTGATCAAGGTCTGAAAGGGATTTTGGTTCCCAAACGATTCAGTTTTACAGATTTGCTACTTGGAACTTGACGAGGGGCTATAACTGCTGGGTTGATATTGAGGGTTCGGTTTTGTCCTCACTGTCCGCACAAGAAGACTCTGGGAGATCTGCTTCTGAGTACGGCACACACTTACAGTCTCTAGAGGAGATGTGCTTACAGAGATTGACTCTCATTCCGTAACTCTTTAATGATACCTGCCATGGCCAACCCTATTTTCCATCGGCACTAAAGGCAAGGTTCTGATGACTCTTGCTGGTGGTTTTCCCATTCTTTAATAATAATCATTGGTGATATTGGCAGAGGAGGCCAACAACCTACACTTCATTGTTTTATAGAAAATTTTAGAACGCCTACTCAGCAAGCTAGGAATTTTCCTGCTGTGGTGGAATATTGGCATGGGTCTTTGCTTACCCATGAAGAGTTCTCTCTGTCAACTTTTGAACAGACCTATAAGGGGGTTGTAAATAAATATGGATTATAAATACAGGGTTCAAATATGGTTTTGAAATACATGTGGACTATGGCGTTTTTTTTTGTTTGTTTTTTACCACCGTATGTACCTGCTTGTCTCTGACCATTCTAAGAACTGGTACTAAATCTATCTTGTTATTTCATATTTGGCATTTTGTTTCCTGGTCCTAAGCTCGGCATGTTAGGGTACGTGATTCCCGACAATAAGCAGGAGTAGTGCTTTCTAATAAGTTTGATTCCTTTAAGAATCACTGCGCTGAGTAATTATCACACATTAAAAAAAAGTTTCTTTGTTAAACTAGAATATTACGATTACCAGATCTCAACGCCAAATGAGTGCATGTTTTATTCCGGTAACTAATGTTTTAATTATGTTTTATTTACTCCTCCTCCCCCCACCCCTTGACATGGTGTTATTTCAAAGCCAAGCAATGCTTGTTTTGTTTTTAATCAAACCTTGTTTGGTGTCAGATGTGAATAACGAAATGTTATTGCTGCTTTAGCAGTAATGAATACTCACAGTTGAAACACTGAGAATGTGCTTTACATGGTAATATTTTTGATTCAGCTGTCAGTGCCCTCTTGGATTATACTAAAGCTTGCATTTAATGACTGCCAACTATATAACAAGTGAAATTAATAACAATTTCAATTGAAATTATAGCATTTTCTCTTTGGGCGTCTATTTGTTATGTGTTGTTTCAAATAATTGTAAAAACTTTAATTAACACACAATGATGGTGCTGAGATTGAATGACAATAAACTATGAGGTCCCATCTGGTAATCTAATTCTGGGTTATAAAAACATTTTGAAGTTGTTTATTTATGAGTAACAGTTCTGTAATGTCTTTATGCAGCTAAATGAACTAATACCTGTTGTAAAAAATACACATTATATTGAGCTGACGCCTCTAGTGTATTTGGCTTTATAGCATTGTAGGTTTGAAAGAGCATGGGGAATGCATAACCTAACTTCCAATTCTATATTATCATTCACAATCTGTTTAATGCAGTAACTGCAAAGATTCTCATTCCTCATTCTTTCACCCATACATATGTTCCCAGCATAATCTCAGTGTTCTCTCTAATCCTTTGCAACTCTGTTCCTCTGTGCTTCAATACAATTAAACAATCCCGTTTATTTTTCTAAAGATCATAGTTAACTTAGATTTACAGACCTTCAGCTGTTTACAATGACCAAATGAAACAAAAGCAATTAAAATAGCTCAACACGATAAATGCATCAAGTGGTTTCCCTAAATCCAACTGAAAATGAAACTTAGAATGGCTTCTCCAGTATTAAAATTATTCAAACTCTTCATGACAAACATCCTTAGTACTTAGTAGAGCACTCTTTTGCTGTTATGACCTGAAGCAAACGAGACGCATTGTGAGACACCAGCAGATGGCAGCATTCCCGAGGAACCTTAGCCCATTGCTCATGAGCAATGGCCTACCAGTTTAGTAATATTCTTGGGTTTGCGTGCTGCAACCGCTGCCTTCAAATCCCACCAGAGATTTTCTATGGGGTTCCATTCAGGTGATTGCGAGGGCCACTGAAACATTTTCCAGGACTACTTCTGCAACCAATCCTTGGTGGAATTTTAGATATGCTTGGAATCATTGTCTTGTTGGAAGGTTTTCACAACCTGCCTCCTCTGAAATCTAATTGCAGCCATCGATAGCTTCCTTTTTCTGCCCCGTCTAGGTATTGTAACCACCGTTCCTTCAGCTTTGAACTTGTGAAATACACTTTCAGCTGTATTTTTAGGATTATTTAATGCCTTTGCTACCTTTTTGCATTCTGTTCCTTGTTTATGAAGGGCAGGGCCGGACTGGGGATACAAAGCAGCCCTGGAAAAAAAATATATGCCAGCCCCATAAGTCAATGCGCCATTTATTGTCGCATGTAATATGTAAGGCTATGTCTCGCCACCCCAGATGATTGAGTAAATATATATATATATATATATATATATATATATATATATATATATATATTGCTTTTTCTAATATAAAATATTGGTCCTTTCATAGTAAAACGTTTAATTATACAGTAAGCATACTCACATGCAGACACAGACAATGTCACTGACACACACAAGTTCATTGATACACAGCCTCATAGACAAACGGTCTCACTGATATACATAAGCTCATTGACATAAAAACACAAGCTCACTCAGTAGCACACACACACACATGCAAGCAAGCAAGCTCACTAGCAGGCGCACACACACACACACAGCTTAATGTAGTGGTTCTGGTGTCTATAGCCTGTTCCTGCAGGCTTTTCAATGTAAACACTGACTTTTCAGAGAACACACACACACCCACCATGACACAGACAGACAGACACACACACACACACACACACACCATGCCACAGACAGACCATGCCACAGACACACACATACCATGACACAGACAGACACATACCATGACACACACACACTGACAGCATAACACATATTACCTGTGGGTGACCGGCCAGGGGGGTCATGCAGGGCAGAGAGCTGGGTGTGATGGCAGCCGCTGGAGGAGCAGGGATGCAGTGGCGGATCCAGAGCCTGACCTCGGGAGGGGCACTTGCAGATTATTTAGAGAAATAATCCAGACACAATACCCACTACAGCTCAGTGTAGTGGTTATGGTGCCAGTACCCCCTCCCAGAGTAAGTAGTCAAACCGTTTAGGAACAGTTTGACAACTTACCTGAGGTCTGCTTGGAAATGGGGCTGTAGTAGGGCATAGGAGCAGGGGTGCAGTGTGTGTGTGTTTGTGTAAGGACTGTGTGAGCACTGTGTGTGTGTGTGTGTGAAAGTTGCAGTGTGTACGTGAGGATGGCAGTGTGTGTTAGGGGGGCAGTGTGTGTGTGCGTTGCAGTGTGAGTGGGGAAAGTTTGTGTGTATGGGGGGAAGTTTGTGTGTATGAGGCAGTGTATGTGTGTGGGGGGCCAATGTGTGTGTAGTGTGTGTGTGTGTGTATTGGGGGCAGTGTATGTGGGCAATGTGTGTGTATGGCGGAAGTGTATGTGTGTGTATGTGGGCAGTGTATGTGTGTGGGATCAGTAGTGTATGTGTATGGTGGGCAATGTGTGTGTGGGGGCAGTGTATGTATGTGGGGCAATGTGTGTGTATGGGGGCAGTCTATGTAGTTGGGGGACAATGTGTGTGTGGGGGGCAGTGTAGGGTATGTGTGTGATAAGGATGTGGGGTTTTTTATTACTGTTTTTTTAATGTGTTTGTAGGGTATGTGTGTGATAAGGATGTGGGGTTTTTTATTAATGTTTTTTTTTAATTTGATAAAAAAAAAAAATTTAAATATACATAATGTCCCCCCTCCCTTCTTAACTCTGTTTAGGGAGGAGGGGGGACATTTCTCGATCCCTGGTGGTCCAGTGAGGAATCCCTGGTGGTCCATGTGGTGAGAGTGAACTCTAGCCCCAGTCTCCAGGGCTAGAGTTCACTCTCACGATATCCGGAGCGTTGCCGTGGCAACGCTCCGTGCTCGCGAGAGATGGACCTGGAGGAGCTGTAGACTGAGCTCCCCCGGGTCCTCTCTCTCTCCCTCCCCTGCCGGCAACCAGCAAACAGTGCCTGCGGACCGGAGAGGGAGATCTCTGATCTCCCCTCCGGTCCAGGAAGGCACATTGCAGGGCTGGCGCTTGGACAGGCCAGCCCTGCATTACCCGGCAAGGGAGAGGGAGAACTTCGGATTCTCGGGGGATTCTTGCCCCCCCGAGAATCCGAAGTTCTCCCTCTCCCTTGCTGGCTAATGCAGGGCTGGCCTGTCCAAGCGCCAGCCCTGCAATGTGCCTTCCCGGATTCTCGGGGGGGGGGCAATTGATTCTCGGGGGGTAATGTCTCACGAGTACAACCGTGCTCCTCAAGTACAGGTTTTATGGTGATTTGGAAAGTTACAGGGTCAAACATAAGACTTGATAATTTCTGTTTTTGTAAATTGCTATTTGCCAGATTGGCTTAGTTGCCTTTGAAACGGTATGGCAGCCCATAAATTAAAATTAACCTCACCATGACATACCATTTGAAAAAGTAGATAACCAAGGGTATTCAAAATGGGGTATGTCCAGTCTTTTGTAGTAGCCACTTAGTCACAAACGCTTGCCAAAATTAGCGTTCATATTTGTTTTTTGCATTTTTTTTTTTACATAAAAAATGCACTTTTACTGGTGATATCATCATCGTGATAAGTTTTACTGTTTTGAAAAACTTATATTTGTGTTCAGCAAAGTCTCCCGGGTATAACAATATCCCCATGTACAGGTTTTATGGTGTTTTGGATAATTACAGGGTCAATATTGGGCTTGCCCATTTCAGTTTGCCAGATTGGTTTGCTGGGTCTATGTTGCCTTTTGAGAACATATGGTAGCCCAGGAATGTGAATTAACCCTATCATGGCATACCATTTGCAAATGTAGACAACCCAAGGTATTCAAAATGAGGTATGTCCAGTCTTTTGTAGCAGCCACTAAGTCACAAACACTGGCCAAAGTTAGCATTTTTATTTGTTTTTTTGCATTTTTTAAAGCAAAAGCTGCACTTTTACTGGTGATATCATCGTGGTGATAAGTTTTATTTTTTAAAACACTTAGATTTGTGTTCAGCGTAGTCTCTCAAGTATAACAATACCCCCCGTGTAAAGGTTTTTTGGTGTTTGGAAAGTTCCAGGGTTAAATATAGGAGTTGTCATATAATTCTCTGGACTGTCTGGTCCCTTAAATTATAATTAATAAAATAAAATAATTATGTAAAACAATAGTTAAATATATTATGTGTGTGTATAAATATAAAATTAAATAAAATGTTTTTTTTTTTAATTTATATTATGTGTGTGTGTGTGTGTGTGTGTATATATATATATATATACATAATATAAATTTATACATACATACATACATATAATACGTGTGTACATAATAAGTGTGTGTGTGTATATATATAAATACACACACACACACACACATCATATATATGCTTTCATTATTTTATAATATATTTATTTTTATATTTTATTTAATCTTATTAACATTTTTAGGAGTCAGAGGGACTGCCTGACAGCTCAGACAGTCCCCCTGCAAGCAGCTCCATAGACTTCTATTGCGGCTATGTGGTCATGGTGACCACATGGCCCTGGAGGGCTGCTGCAGGGGGACTGCTGGGCTCTCGGGATCGCCCATCCAGGTATGTCCAGGGGACCAGGATGACTGGGTGTACTATGCCGCCTCCGGCGTTTAGAGCATAGTACATCATTTAGGTGTTAATTTTGTGGACCATTATTTTGACTTAGCCATATTTCTAACATGCAGTCAAATGTGACACTCAACAACCCCCTAGCCAGTTCAGGTATTTCAAGTGTATCTCAAGCACACCTGATGCAACTAATAAAGCCCTTGATTAGTTGCATCAAGTGTGCTTGAGACAACATCTGTTTTGCATATGTGTGCTGTTGTGAGGGATTCTATTCAGAGAATTGAATAATTTTGAGACTGTTGTTAGTTTTTTTTTTATCTATTAGTTACATTTTCAGTTGAATTTTTAAGGAAGCCATTTGAAGCATTTGTTGTGTTGGGCTATTGCAATTGCTTTTGTTTGATTTGTGCATTGTAAACAGCTAAAAGTCTATACAGTTTGACACCAAACCTGATTTTCATTGCGGGTTGAATAATTTTGATTACAACTGTATAATTTGTTATACTGTTAGTAATTAAATAGCTATAATACAGGTTTCCATCAAAGGATTCTCAAGAGGGATAAACTGGGGATTCTCACAAGGGATAATCTAAAGTAATTGTCAGGATCGGGACAGGGATCCAACACGCAGAGTACAAAGAGTGGAAAGGTACGTATACCGGGCCTTAGAATGGCCGGACTAACGTACCGAGAGTAATAAAGAATAGTCAGAGACAAGCCGAGGTCGAGGGAACGAGAAGACAGATAAGCGAGAGACAAGCCGGGTCAAGGGATAACAGAGAAGCAGGGTAGTACAACGAGCCGAGTCAAAACCAATAGAGCAAACTAGAATACCAGAGCACTGAGTGACTAGACAGGCTAGAACCACGACAGGGCAATGAGCTGAAGTAAGGAGTAAGCTTAAATACCCTGGCTCTGGATGGAAATCACGCCTCTGACAAGTACCGATTGGATATCGGACACTTGAGTGACAGATAGCTCGTGATAGCGTCATGACGTCACGTA
Organism: Pelobates fuscus; assembly: GCF_036172605.1. NCBI lineage: Eukaryota > Metazoa > Chordata > Amphibia > Anura > Pelobatidae > Pelobates > Pelobates fuscus. Next base: position 23,931,135 of record NC_086321.1, read on the forward strand.
TTGAGCGTCCTGCTAGAAAAGGACGTGGATTCCTCGCGGCCGGTGTTTAAGTGACTGGATGAACCGCGAGGAACGGAGGAAACAGCTCGCCTGGACGGATAAACCACCAAGTCTCTACCTCCCTTAGAGGTAGAGGCCTCAGGTACCCTGACAGTACCCCCCCTCTCAGATACGCCCACCGGGCGGAATGAACCGGGGCGAGATGGGAAGCGGAGGTGAAATGCTCTGCGAAGGCGAGAAGCATGAACGTCCTCCTGAGGTACCCAACTCCTCTCCTCAGGACCATATCCCCTCCAGTTGACCAGATATTGCAATTTTCCCCTTGAAATTCTGGAGTCAATGATGGAGCTGACCTCGTACTCCTCCCGACCCTCCACCTGAACAGGACGAGGCGAGGAGACCTTAGAGGAGAATTTGTTGCAAATGAGGGGTTTCAACAAGGAGACATGAAAAGAGTTAGGAATGCGTAAGGCAGGTGGCAGAGCAAGGCGATACGCAACCGGATTGATACGAGTGAGAACCCTGTAAGGACCTATGTAGCGAGGAGCAAATTTCATAGATGGAACTTTTAGGCGAATATTCTTAGTACTCAACCATACCCTATCCCCAGGAACAAAAACAGGAGCCGCTCTTCTATGTTTGTCAGCGTGTTTCTTGAACAGCGAGGAACTATGTAATAGAATTTGCCGAGTCTGATCCCATAATTTCTTCAGGTTGGCGACATGATCATCAACCGACGGTATCCCCTGAGAAGAGGAAACCGAAGGAAAAATCGAAGGATGAAAGCCATAGTTCATGAAGAAAGGGCTAGAGCGAGTTGAATCGCAAACAAGGTTATTGTGTGCGAACTCCGCCCAAGGAATCAGACCGACCCAATCGTCCTGGTGTTCGGAAACAAAGCAACGCAGATACTGTTCGATCTTTTGATTAGTACGTTCAGCAGCTCCGTTAGACTGAGGGTGATAGGCAGAGGAGAAGTTCAATTTGATGCCCATTTGAGAACAAAAGGATCTCCAGAAACGTGAGACAAATTGAGAACCTCTATCAGAAACAATCTCTGAAGGAATCCCATGTAGGCGAAAAACCTCTCTCGCAAAAATCTCCGCCAATTCAGGAGAAGTCGGAAGTTTAGGTAATGGCACGAAATGGGCCATCTTAGTAAATCTATCCACCACCGTGAGAATAACAGTCTGTCTCTTGGAAGCAGGCAAATCAACGATAAAGTCTATGGACAAACAGGACCAAGGTTTCTCAGGAATGTCCAAGGGGTGTAACAGGCCACATGGAGATGCATGAGGTAGTTTAGTCTTGGCACACGTCTCACAAGCTGCGACGAACTCCTCAATATCCTTTCGAAGTGAAGGCCACCAGAAATCTTTGGATATCAGAGAGTATGTCTTGCGAATACCAGGATGACCAGCTATTTTACTTTCATGAAAACATTGTAAGAGCTCCAGTTGTAGTTCAGGAGGAACAAAGTTTCTTCCCTCAGGAGTGTTTCCGGGAGCTAGATGTTGTGACTTCAAGATCTGGTCAAGTAGCGGAGAATGAATTTTGAGACTGGTATTAGCAATAATATTGCATTTGGGTACAATGGAGGACAAAAGTGGTTCAACCGAAGCAGAAGGTTCATATTGGCGAGATAGCGCATCGGCTTTAGAATTCTTAGACCCAGGTCTGTAAGTCAGAACGTAATTGAAATGGGTAAGAAACAACGACCAACGAGCCTGCCTGGAGGACAGACGCTTGGCCTCTCCGATATAAGACAAGTTTTTGTGGTCTGTCAGAATGGTAACAGGATGTAATGTACCTTCCAATAAATGTCTCCATTCTTTCAAAGCCTTGATAACCGCTAGTAATTCTCTGTCACCAATGTCATACCTGCTTTCAGTAGCGGTCAATTTTTTAGAGAAAAATCCACATGGATGTAAAGGTTTATCAACACCCAACCTTTGAGATAGGACAGCACCTAAACCAGTCTCTGATGCGTCTACCTCAAGTAAAAAAGGCAGAGAAGTGTCGGGGTGAACTAAAATTGGAGCGGAAGCGAAAAGCTCCTTGAGAGTCTTGAACGCAAGGAGAGCTTCAGTAGTCCAATTCTTAGTATCAGCCCCCTGTTTGGTCATGTTAGTGATAGGTGCAATAATGGAAGAATAGCCCTTAATAAAGCGCCTATAATAGTTAGAAAAACCAATAAATCTCTGTACGGCTTTAAGACCTTTGGGTAAAGGCCACTCTAGAATGGATTGGAGCTTATCCGGATCCATCTTGAATCCCTCCCCAGAGATCACATAGCCGAGAAAGGTTACCTGGGTTTGATCAAAGCTACATTTCTCCAACTTGCAGTACAAGCCATGCTGGAGAAGCTTGTGCAAAACCCTTCTGACTTGTTTGTGATGAATCTCAATGTCACTAGAATGAATGAGTATATCATCTAGGTATACAATGACGCAATCTTGCTGAAATTCCCTAAGAACCTCATTTATCAGATCTTGGAATACAGCTGGTGCATTGCATAACCCAAAAGGCATAACAGTATATTCATAGTGACCATATCGAGTATTGAATGCCGTCATCCACTCATGTCCCTGCTGAATTCTCACCAAGTTATATGCCCCTCTGAGGTCTAACTTGGTGAAAATCGTAGAGCCCTTCAAACGATCGAAGAGTTCGGTAATCAAGGGAATCGGGTAGGCATTTTTAATGGTTATCTTATTTAGGCCTCGATAATCAATACAAGGTCTCAAAGAACCATCCTTCTTTTTAACAAAAAAAAATCCAGCCCCGGCAGGGGAGGAGGACCTTCTTATGAATCCCTTGTCTAAATTTTCGTGAATATACTCCTCTAGAACTGAGTTCTCTTTCGTAGATAACGGGTATACATGACCTCTGGGCGGCATGGTACCAGGGAGTAGGTTAATTTTGCAATCAAAGGACCTGTGTGGAGGTAAGGTATCGGCTTTCTTTTTGTCAAATACAGCCTTTAAATCTAGATACTGAGACGGAATTTGTGTCTCTGTAGAGTTGTCAGAGTTAGCCGATGTGTTGGTTAAGCCGAGAGGTGAGACCTTCCGCAAGCATTTCTCTTGACAATTCTGTCCCCACGAAACTATCTCCCCTGACTCCCAATTAATAATAGGGTTATGTCTCCTCAACCAGGAGTACCCCAGAACTATGGGAATAGAGGGAGAAGAAATGAGCAGTAAGGATATGTCTTCTCTATGTAGGATGCCAACAGTTAAGTTAATCGGTATGGTCTCATGGAAAATAACAGGCTCAAGTAACGGTCTACCATCGATGGCCTCAACAGCCAGTGGTGTCTCTTTTAACTGGGATGGAATAGCATGCTTGGCAGCAAAACCCTGATCTATAAAGCTCTCAGCAGCTCCAGAATCGATTAGTGCCATAGTCTTAACTACTCCCTTCTCCCACTTTAAAGAAACGGGTAACAAAAACCTGAGCTCCTTGTAGTTGTGAATAGAGGACAAAGTAGAAACACCCAAGGCCTGTCCTCTAGAGGAACTTAGGTGCGAGCGTTTCCCGAACGATTGGGACAATTTAGGCGTAAATGACCCCTGACTCCACAATACATACATAAACCCTCCCTTCTCCTGTACTGTCTCTCCCTTTCAGTGAGATGAGTACTGCCTATCTGCATAGGTTCAGGAATACGTAAGTCTTCGAACTCAGAGATTTGAAAGGTAGGCGCTAGTTTAAAGGAGGGTCTACGGGTCCTATCTCGAGTGTTCTGCCTCTCTCTTAAGCGTTCATCAATACGAGATATAAAAGAAATTAAATCTTCCAAATTTTCAGGGAGTTCTCGAGTAGCGACCTCGTCAAGAATTACATCTGATAACCCATTCAGAAACACATCTATATAAGCCTGTTCGTTCCACTTAACTTCTGCCGCCAAGGACCTGAACTCTAGTGCATAATCCACAAGTGTTCGATTGTCCTGTCTAAGGCGCAACATTAATCTAGCTGCATTGACCTTTCTGCCAGGGGGGTCAAAAGTTCTTCTAAACGCAGCTACAAAGGCATTATAATTATAGACTAGTGGATTATCATTCTCCCATAAAGGATTGGCCCATCTCAAAGCTTTTTCAATGAGTAGAGTAATAATAAATCCAACCTTTGCTCTATCTGTAGGATAAGAGCGGGGTTGTAATTCGAAATGGATGCTAATCTGGTTTAGAAAGCCACGACACTTCTCCGGTGACCCGCCATAACGTACTGGTGGGGTAATACGGGAAGAAGCACCTACAGTGGCTACCTCTAGACCTGAGACTGCAGGAGAGATAGAAGGAGTACGTGTCTCCTCAGGTGGATTACTAGCACGAGACAAAAGTGCCTGTAGTGCCAAAGCCATCTGATCCATCCTATGTTCCATGGCGTCAAACCTGGGATCCGAAGAACCAAGCTGACTGTTTGTACCTGCAGGATCCATGGCCCTGTCGTAATGTCAGGATCGGGACAGGGATCCAACACGCAGAGTACAAAGAGTGGAAAGGTACGTATACCGGGCCTTAGAATGGCCGGACTAACGTACCGAGAGTAATAAAGAATAGTCAGAGACAAGCCGAGGTCGAGGGAACGAGAAGACAGATAAGCGAGAGACAAGCCGGGTCAAGGGATAACAGAGAAGCAGGGTAGTACAACGAGCCGAGTCAAAACCAATAGAGCAAACTAGAATACCAGAGCACTGAGTGACTAGACAGGCTAGAACCACGACAGGGCAATGAGCTGAAGTAAGGAGTAAGCTTAAATACCCTGGCTCTGGATGGAAATCACGCCTCTGACAAGTACCGATTGGATATCGGACACTTGAGTGACAGATAGCTCGTGATAGCGTCATGACGTCACGTATTGAGCGTCCTGCTAGAAAAGGACGTGGATTCCTCGCGGCCGGTGTTTAAGTGACTGGATGAACCGCGAGGAACGGAGGAAACAGCTCGCCTGGACGGATAAACCACCAAGTCTCTACCTCCCTTAGAGGTAGAGGCCTCAGGTACCCTGACAGTAATATTACCTTGCATTGTTGTCACTCAGCCACTAGTGGACCTACCTAATGCTGTCTTCAAATATTTGCACGACCGAAACTCTACATGAAGTTGCCGAACGTTACCCATAGAGATGTTTTGATCTTATGCATATCTATGAGGACATGTTGGTTGGCATTTCCCCCCAATCCTTTCTTCATTGATAATCTCAGTTGGATGGGGAGACAATTGCACAGAGATTACGACAGTATCGGATGCAAGGTGAGTATTTGTTTAACGTTTTTGGAGTGGCACAATAATTAAAATTGGCAGAGAAATACTTAAACATTAGACTTACATGCTTGTATTTCTAACGTTAGAGTGTTCCTTTAAATATGTGCAGTGTAAAATTAGCACTTTATCTATATATTTTTAAAAATAACACGTTTAAATATAGATATCTTTTTTTGGTATTTATTTCAGTTAGTACTTAGGTGGCATAAGTTTACAGTATACATGAAATCACATCAGTTTGTTTTTTTGTTCCATTTAATCTTAGCCTACTATCACTTCTGCCTGTCACTTTGTGCTGATTGTACTACTTCTTTATTGAAGGAAAGTGAAACATTACCCCTATTTTGTAAGATATTACATAGATAGCATTTTACAAAACTATGCCTAAAAAAAGTAAAGAAAATATAAAAAATAATTACTTTTTAAAATTCATTATACTGCTACTCTTGCACAGGAAGCCTTTTAGTGTGTGGGTAAGGATAATGGATACTTTATACCCAGAAACAGTTCCACTCATGAAATAGGATGAGTGCAACTGCCTCATCAACTAATACCAGTCATACAGTCGCTTCTATCGGTTTCAACACAACCAGGTGCAATGTTTTTTTAACTGATCTGTTGTAGTGAACTACAAAGTACATGAGTGGTTTGTGGCTCTGCTCTTTCATAGGGGGGAAGAAATATCTTATAGACTAGAGGGTTCGTCGTCTACCCAGTGTTTGCTAAGAAGTTTGCAAAACTAAAGTAAACTTTTTTGTGTATTTTGCCAATAACATCATGCATCTATGTTTTCATAACTAATCAATAGCCAAAGGTTGATGCATTTGAAGTCTGCATGCAAAACGACAGAAACTTTTTGATCTTACCAAATTACTTTACGTTAATGTTTATACCATTATTTTCAAACTTAGTTTATATATTTTTGAATGCTTGACAGACTGTTATCTTGTATTTTTGTATTATTGTTTTAAATAAATCTAGACGGATTCCTGACTGATTTATTTGCCATCGTGTAAACCGAAAGAAATGCAAATTTCCAATGAACACCGTTGACGTGAATTGCATTTCTTTGCAGTTACTTTCCGTGTTATAATTTAGTGCTCTTAGAATTTTTTTTGTGTTTTCAACCAATCTGTCTACTAAATTTATGAAATCATAAGTAATGAGCAGCTGCTTAAATGACACAAGAAGACACATTCGCCAGAATCAATTTGTTTTATTAAAGACACATTTGAAAACACAACTGCAAAGTCAATTTATGTTTATGAAGGTCTGACAAAGTTACATTGTGGAGTTTCACAAGAAGTGAAATGTCTACCTGTAAAATAACATTTTCTTAGTACAAGAATAAAAATCCATGAAATTATCTGATTTTTTCAAATAGAGATATGACAATTGATTGCCTATTCCTTTTTTAACTCATTCACTACCAAACTTATGTATATACATTTTTACTGTCATTTGCCTAGCAAAACTAAATGTAATCAGCAAAGCCTCGCTTCATTTATACTCAGAAAATTATTACAGGTTTGTAGAGAAACTAATTTATCTGCCATCCTAATCCACCAGTTTAATGTCTGCTAATATCCTGAAAATGACTGCCTTCCCCTCCTTCAAAGCATTAAAGGAAACTTCATAGATCATATCATTCCTACAGTAAGGGAGTGGAAATTACAGAATGGTATCTCTCATATGTCTCTAATGGCTTTTAGCGTTACAGATATAGCTAAAAAAAAAAAAAAAAAACATTTTCAATGTTATTCTAGAAATATATGAATTATTTACTGTATGTGAACATTTTTATTTATTTTTCCCATGCCCTCTGTATGTTATACACATTTTATTTGTACTTTTACACTTATATGTCAAGCTCTATTGCCAGTTGATAAAGCCCTGTGTGGCGAAACGCGTTTTGGCTAATTTTTATATTTTATATTGTATTAATAAAGGAATATTGGCTTTTTTATTATTCATTTGCCATATACCTTTTATTTTATATTTTTCCTTTTACCTGGTCATACACTACCTTGGAGTTTACACCTGCCCAAGAATCCTAGGTGGGGTTAGTACCACCCACGTGATTATATTGAGCAGTATATCCTGCTCATCCAAATGTGAGTACTTTTATTCTTTCACTTTAATTCTATTTTAACATATATTCAGTGAGCACTATATTTGGCTCTTATCTCTTTTCTATACCGAGGAATTACCAACACCTATATCCCACCAGTGGGGGACAGACGCCACTGAACGCCAATTATACTTGAGCTAGTTTATGCTCTTGAATAGGTGAGTAAACTACCTCCCTATTATTTTTACAATTTCTACTTATTAGTATACAGTCTGCACTATTGGATTGTCTCTGTTTTCCTATTTCTATGTTTATCATTGAGTCAAGACTCCCCCAACATTAGAGGATCCAGTCTCCTATTGGTTATACCATTCACAAAAGTCTTCACACACCTATTGGAATTCATAAGAAGCTTACCAAGTATTGGGACTATTATCTATTTACTCTTTTTATTTACGTGTTTAGTGTATGTGAGTACATTATATTCATTTATTTCCATTTATATTCATTTATATTAATTTTTCTTGTAGCGCTACCTATTATTTTCGTTTTGCCATTTCTTCTTTGAGGACTTTAGAGGGAACCTCATATTTATAGGTTGCAGCTTTCCACTTCACATCAGATCATACAGTGCTGATCCTTTGCCTGTGTGACATGTTGCAAGACAATTTAAACTACCGTATATACTCGAGTATAAGTCGACCCGAATATAAGTCGAGAACCCTAATTTTACCCAAAAAACTGGGAAAACTTATTGACTCGAGTATAAGAATAGGGTGGAAAATGCAGCAGCTACTGGTAAATTTCTAAATAAAATTAGATCCCCAAAAAATTATGTTAATTGAATATTTATTTACAGTGTGTGTATATAATGAATGCAGTGTGTGTGTGTGTGTGTGTATGAATGCAGTGTGTGTGTATGAATGCAGTGTGTGTGTGCAAGTCTCGCGGTGTGAGTGTTGCGTGGAGCTCTGACCCCGCGGCTCTCGCTAGATTTACAGTGGAGCTGACAGGGGAGCTCACCGGACCAGAGGAGAGAGAAGGGAGTTGACAGGAGCTGCGGGAAAGGTAAGTAAATGCTTCCTGCCAGCCCCCAACAGGACCGCCGGGCTTGTAATGAGCCCGGCGGTCCTTGTCTGTATTATGGCAATGTAAATCTCGAGTATAAGACGAGTGGGGGGTTTTCAGCACAAAAAATGTGCTAAAAAACTCGATTATATACGGTATATACTGTCCAAAGCTTTTAATGTCCTAATTTCTAAAAAGAGTGAATGAAAATATGAAAAATACAAATTGTATACATTTACATAATATTAACTTTTATGTTGCCTGATCAGCAATCTATATACCAACTTGCTGTTTTCGCATATATTTACATGCTAGCTATATGCACTTCATGTTTCAAAGAACTATTATGCTAATATTTTTTCAAGCATAATATGCTTTGCAGCGAAGAAGTGAACTATCGCAAATTTCTATGTAGTAGTTGAAAAAATATATTTGAACAGAAAATGTTGTGAATAATATATTGCAATGAAAAGAGTATACTCTATAATCAAAGACTTGCCAATGTAAGCTTACTAATTCTATAATTTCCACTTTAGACACTATTACATAGCATGGTATGGGCTTAAGAAAGTATTACATTGAAAGGAAAGAGCCAACAGAATGAAAAATATCACATTGAATACTCAAATAGATATATGTATGTATATATATATAGATAGATAGATAGATAGATAGATATTGAAGCCTTTTAAATACATCTTACTGTTTGTTTTACAAGTTTGTTTATGCTGTTATGTTGTATCACTATATACAAAGACATCCAATTATGAGCAAACAGATAATTACCCACAGGAAAAAATTTAATGGGAATCACCTACACATAGTGTATAGGCTTAACTAGTCTCAACTGAGTTAATGTAGAAAAGTTTTAGGTCAATGAGCCTCAACCCACTATAACAACATAGTTGGGCTCAAAATTGACTACAGTAAAGAGTAATTTAAAGCGGCACTGTCATGGCCGAATCCTGTTTTTTTTAACCCCCCCTCCTGACTCCACTACATCTAATTGACCCCCTAGTCACCCCCAAATGCCCCTAAGCCCCCCATATTACCTATTTTTGTATTCTTTATTTTCTGCCCCGATCTATATTCATGGCGCCACCGTCTTTGTGTGGGTAGAGGAAGTCCCTGTGGGATACATGTGGCGAAACCAACCTCGCCACTGGGCATTGGAGAAGTCTGTTTGCCCGTCTCCTGTCTGCTGACTATGGCCCCTGGGAGATTTGGCCCTTTAAATACAGTATTTGGGCATATTGTATTTTATTATGCTGCTGTTGGCCCTTTAAGAACCATCTGGGGACATACTGTGGAGTTACTGGGTGGCCACCATTTTTATGTATCAGAGGCACATGGTGAGAACAATGGATGAAGCACATGGTGAGAACAATGGATGGCGACCATTTTAACTAGATATACTTTTTATGGGGTTATTGCATGTTTTGGGGTCCCTGTGATATGTTTTATAATACTGTATTTATCTATCTGTGATAATTATATTACCCATTGTGTTCAGTAATCATATCACAGGCAGAGGGGAGGATTCTGTGTGGGAGTGGGGGTCTGCAGGGCACACGCTGAAGGAAGGCCTGACACACCCGCTTTAAGGACACTGACTGCTATTAGCTTACACTGGAAAACTTTTTTTCTTTGTAAAAGCACGCTATAGAGACACCAGATATGAGTGGCAACTGTCAAAGTACACTGGCAAGGGTCTGCAGGGCACACGCTGAAGGCCTGACACACCCGCTTTAAGGACACTGACTGCTATTAGCTTACACTGGAAAACCTTTTTGCTTTGTGAAAGCACGCTACAGAGACACCAGATATGAGTGGCAACTGTCGAAGTACACTGGTAGGGGTCTGCAGGGCACATGCTGAAGACCTGAAACACCCGCTTTAAGGACACTGACTGCTATTAGCTTACACTGGAAAACTTTTTTTCTTTGTAAAAGCACGCTATAGAGACACCAGATTTGAGTGGTGGCACTGACTGGGCAAATGGGCACAGTATCCACTGTGAGCCTGACACAGAAGCTGGCAGGCAACTGACTGCTATTCAATCTATTACAGTGAAAACTATTTTTTTCTTTTTAAATGTCAAGCATAAGCTATAGTGAAAACAGACATGAGTGGTGGCACTGGGCAAATGGGCACAGTATCCACTGTGAGCCTGACACAGAAGCTGGCAGACAACTAACTGCTATTCAATGTATTACAGTGAATTTTTTTTTTCTTTTTAAATGTCAAGCTTAAGCTATTGTGACACCAGTGAGTGAGTGGTGGCACTGGGCAAATGGGCACAGTATGCACTGTGAGCCTGACACAGAAGCTGGCAGGCAGGCAACTGCAATTACATTACAAAGAAAAAAAAAAGCAGACTGATGTTCTAGCCCTAAAAATGAGTTTTTGGGGTGCTGTTCTTATAGCAGAGATCAGATGAGTCCTTCAGGACTGTAGTGGACACTGACTACCCTAGCCTAGCTATCAATTTCCCTATCTAATCATCAGCAGCTACACTTTCCCTCCTCTCACTAAGCATGCAGCTTCAGAATGAATCTAAAATAGATGCTGGGAGGGAGGTGGGAGGGTGTGGAAGGGAGGGTCTGCTGCTAATTTGCTGGAATGTGTCTGCTGACCGAGAGGCACAGGGTCAAAGTTTGCTCAATGATGACGAATAGGGGCCGGATCGAACCGCCCATGTTCGCCCGCGGTGGCGAACGCGAACACGCTATGTTCGCCAGGAACTATTCGCCAGCGAACAGTTCGGTACATCACTATCTGTGTGTATTGTACGGATTGATTGGTTGTATTTCAAAACCCTGTGGGCAGTACTATGTTTGTGGATTGTGAATAAAAGAGGCTGTATGTGCCAGTACAGTCAGTTCTGCTTGACCTCAAAATGAAGTGTCATCTCGTTATTGGGGGAATAGGATTGTATGCTGATTGCCAGGAGTGTAAGCTGATTGTATGCTTTTCCTGTTCAGCTGTTTACAGCATTCATATGCTTGAAAGCATTCGTATGCTTCTCCGGTTTGGTGGTTGTGGTGTCTGCTGCAGTGCTTGAAGTCCTCAGGAAGCACTAGGAGCATCCTTCAATGGAGGTACCCAGTCGGGGTGCCAGGTGATCCGTTACAGTGGTGGCAGCGGTGGGATGGCTTTCTAACGTGAGGAGCAGCATCCTGGAGACACTGGAATTATTACGAAGCGATATGGAGCCAGCAAGTCCCTGGACAGCGCTCGAAGTGGAGGATGAGTTTGACTGGAGGTTACAGAGCCTCTTGGCCCCATTGGGTGAGCCAGTATCAGAGGCAACCAGGTTGGACTGCAGAGAGAGCGCCAGGAAAGAGATGTGGGATGAAGTGTAGCGGGACGATAGTTCCATGAGCGGGAGTTCCCCGGAGAGTATGCAGGCTGCTGTACAGGCTCTTGCCCCTCGAGGGCAGACGGCTAGAGGGAGATGGGTTACAGTTCCCAGGACGAGAGGGGACAGGGCAGGGTTTCCACGGCCAGCCTACCCAGGATGTCTTGTTGTTGGCTGAGGCGTTGTTGGCTAAGGCGGATGTGGAGGCGGCATTTCGCCTTTTACCAATTCACCCGAAGTGCCATCACTTGCTGCGTTGTCACTTCGAGGGGGAGTACTATGTGGATTTATGTTTGCCCATGGGGTGCTCTATATCGTGCGCATACTTTGAGAAGATTAGCACGTTTCTGGAATGGGTGGTGAAGCTGGAAGTGGGTGCTAGGATGGAAGTCCATTATCTGGATGACTTCCTATGTGTCGGGCCTCCCAGATTGGAGGAATGCTGCAGGGGATTGAGGACATTGGAATGGGTGGTGCACGTTATCGGAGTCCCCCTGGCGGGTGACAAAACAGTGGGACCTACAACGTGCTTGAGTTTCTTGGGCTTGGAGATCGACTCGATCAAAGGGGAGTGTAGGCTGCCACAGTACAAGTTGCTGGCTCTGCGGCAGGCAGTGGCGGAGGTACGGGGAGCTAAGAAGGTCACACTCTGGGCACTTCAGTCACTGCTGGGTCGGCTAAACTTCACCTGCCGGGTGATTCCGGTTGGAAGGGTCTTTAACAGGTTCCTAGCCAGAGCGACAGGGGGGGGGGGGGGTGTTCCCACACCACCTTATTCAGGTCTCGGCGGCTATGAAGGCCGATCTGGACATCTGGGGGGAATTCTTATGCGATTCTAACGGGAAGGTGTTCTTTCGGGAGCCGGCAGCTTCTTCACAGGAGCTGGAGCTGTTCACGGACGCTTCGGGTAGTGTCGGTTTCGAGGCTTACTTCTCGGGTCAATGGTGCGCAGGGATTTGGCCAGAGGCATGGAGAGTCAGCCCGCTGATCCGCAACTTGGCGTTCCTGGAGTTGTTCCCATTATTCGTAGTGCTGTCACTATGGGGTCCACAGTTGAGGGATAAGAAGGTTGTATTCTTTTCGGACAATATGGCAGTAGTTGACGCAGTGAATGGGCTGTCAGCGTCCTCTATCCCGGTGGTTCGGCTTCTTCGCCATTTTGTATTGTTCTGTATGCGTTTTAATATTGTTTTTTGGGCCAGCCACGTGCCTGGACTGTTGAATGTTATTGCCGATGCGTTACCTGGTTCGCAGTGGAAGAGGTTTCGGCAGGCAGCACCTGGCGCGCGGGAGGAAGGGACGTCTTGCCCGGACGAGATGTGGCGGCTTGGGACATCATGCTTGGCGGACTGATCAGGGACTCCCTGGCACCCGCTACATGGACGTGGGGGGAATGGGTAAGGCGTGGGGGGAATGGGACGAGCTGGTGCAACAGTCGGGGGGCAGCTCTCACGGGAGGCCCGGTTGGACAGTGTGTAGGTCGGTCACCACAGGGGCTTCGGCCGCGGTAGTAGGGCGTAAGCTGGCAGCGCTAGCTTTCTTGTTCAAATTTAATGGATGGGAGGATGCCACTAAACATTTTCTGGTGAGGCAGGCGCTGAAAGGTTTAAGGAGGGGTAAAGTGTCAGTGGATGCTAGGAGTCCGGTGTTGTTTGAGTTGCTACAGCGGGTGGTCGGGGTTCAGCCCGTGGTGTGTTTTTCGGGATACAAAGTTAAGCTGTTCTCCATGGTTTTTAGTTTCACATTTTTCGGGGCATTTCGTGTCAGCAAACTGGTCAGCAGCAATCGCCAAGGGGGTGGGGGACTTCAGGCAGTGGATGTGGAGGTGTGGAGTGACAAGGTAGTTATCAACCTGAGGCGGTCCAAAACGGACATAATGGGGAAGGGGACCTTGGTTACGTTGAGGGAGCTCCCAGGTGGGAGAACGTGCCCGGTTAAGTGCGCAACGGCCTTCCAGGAGGGCGACGGCCTGGGGTTCATATTTTCAGCACAAGGACGGCTCTTCACTATCGAAGTTCCAGTTCCTCAGGGTTTTGCGGAAGGCGTTGGCAAAGTTGGGAGTGAATCCAGGACAATTCGGGACTCATTCCTTTCGGATTGGCGCGGCTGCGGAAGCGGCGAGACTGGGTTTGGGTGATGATCGGGTAAAAAGGATCGGCAGGTGGGAGTCCCTGAGGTTCAGGTCTTACGTCAGGCCAGACAAGTTGATATAAGGCCTATGGGTGGTTCAAGGGGAGTTGTTACTTCAATGTGTTGTGGTTGGATATATTGCTTTATGTCTTGCAGGTTGGACGGCATGGGTGGTCGGCCACTTATACATATACTGGGCGCATCGGAGAGCTGCAGTTCGACATCGGGGTCTACAGCTGGGATTTCCTAGTTTCGTGGTGCAGCTCCGGTGGTTTGGATACTGGGGTTGGGGTTGGAATGCTATCTGTGCGGAAATGTTTTACAAAATTCTGTTGGGTCAGGTTCCGGACATAGTGTTGCTTCACGCAGGAGGCAATGATGTGAGGTCATTGCCTCAAAAGGTATTGATCGAGAGTATGAAGAGGGATGTGGACAAACTGAGGGAGTTAGTGCCAGGGGTTCTGGTAGTGTGGTCGGAAATGGTTCCGAGGTTTTACTGGTGACACGCGCGGAATCCCTCCACGGTGGTGAAAATTAAGGGTAAGGTTAATAAAGTTATGGCAGCATATGTGAAGCGGTTGGGGGGGGTTTGTAATTAGGCACAAGGAGTTGGAAGACATGCTTCCAGGTTATTATAGGCGAGATGGGGTCCACCTCTCCGAAGTGGGCCTAGATTTTCTGTTGCTGGGTTTCCAGGAGGGCCTCCAGAGGGCAATCTTTTCCCTGGGGGGGGTCGCTCAGGAGCTTGAGGAGTCGAGTTTTGAGCTGTGGCAGGGGATGGAGAGTAAAGTTGGGGGGAGAAAAGAGTGAGATGGGGAAAAGTTTGGAGTTCAGGGCTAATAGGTAGGCCTTTGGACTGGTTTGGTAGGTTCGAGCTCGTAGGTAGCTCCGAACCGGGATGTGTAGGGGTGTCCCTATGCTTGTGGTGCCCTTTGGTGGCAATGGATGGTGCCCTTTGGTGGCAATGGTCATGTTTCAATGTTAAGTTAAAATGTTACAATGTTTGGGTATTATGTTATGTGGGGGTGGGTCATTGTCAAGGGGTTAAATTGTAAACTACTGTGGTAATTGTGCAGGCCAACGTGGGCCTGCTGTTGACAATGACCTTTATAATTTATGTTAATAACCAATAAAAGCTGTGATATAATTTTGCCAAAACCCTGGTGTCAGTGTTTTATTGAAATGGGTATTGGTGGGTTTTTTTTTTGCATATGCCGACAAGGCGACTGTGCACATGTCATGTCAGTTTGAAAAGCCAAGTGGGTGTAACTAGCATAATTTATAAAAGTGTCAATGTCTATTGAAATCTGCACTTTTTGAAAAATGAAAGAAAGAGGAAAAACTCTTCACACAGAAAGCTTTTCAGCAATCTAAAGGGCGTTATGGGTCTGAAGCGTCCATTTAAGAAACTCAGTTATGCAATATATATGATATCTGTCTTTGAGCCGAGAAGAAGTGAAAATATCACAAACATGTCCAAGTGTTCAAGGATCATGATTAAACAGGAATGCAGCAAAAGTTAAGAATTACACAAAAACAGTGAAAATCACAAACTTCCTGAGAGTTATGTTGATGATAATAATATATATATATACAGTGGTGTATTCTGGTTTTGTTCTGCCCTAGGCATGACAAAACTCGAGCACCCCCCCCCCCCCTTTCAAATTTCTCTTCCTGACAGACACATGTCCTCACTGATGCATGCACTGACATACGCTCATTGTCACACACACTGTTTAGCCAACACACACCTTCACTGAAACATACACATTCAAAGACATACACACTCACTCATTCACGCCAGGGCATTTGGGGTGGCTTTTTTTGCTGCCATTTAAGGCAAATGCCTTGTCAGCCTTGCGCTAAATACAGCGCTGTATATATATATATATATATATATATATATAATATATATATATATATATTTGTAGTCGGGCAATATAGCCGTATACAGAAATCTAGCATATCATAACCATAGCATCAATGAGTTGGAACCAGTCGGTTGTGGTGTGCCGGAACCGACAAAGCAGTAGGCCTGTAATAAAAGTGGGCAAAAATAAAATACCATAAGACATAATACGGTAACCAACTTCTTCTTTATTTAGATAAGTCACAGAAAGCTTGTCTTAATTCTTTAACGGGGTTAGATATGTAGAGTGTGTAAGCGGAGGATTTCCACATCTTGATAATGTGCGGGGGTATGTGATTAGCAGAGGCTGTAGATGCTGCCCCGATTCGGAAAGAAAGACCTGAGAAATTACTGGGGTTTTAAGCCAAGCCTAGTCAATAGTAGACGTACATAAAGCATAAACTTTGTTGTAGTCAGAATGTTACCATGCAGTTCGAGCAAAGGTAGTAAAGGTTGTTTGCGGAGTGAAAGAAGATAAGCATCAAAAACTTGTACAGGGCACCATTTATTATGAGTAGGATACAAGGGGATTGTAATAGGATGACCTATGGCGCTGGTTTTTGATTGTTTTAAAATTAGTAGGTAATGGTCATTATATTTTTGCAAGTCCATAGTTCTTAGGTAGTCGGGTCTTAGTCGTGAATTTGTTGGCTCGGAGGAACCTATAAAAGGCTAAATATATAGCTGTCTTTATTACGGTATTAGTCTTGGGCTCGAAAGGAGAAGAATCTAATAAATTGATTAGTGAATGGAATATGCTGTTGTCTATGGGTAGTCTCTGTGAGGGGACATGTGCGTCCAATTTTAATGCCTTTAAGTACTGTCTTAATTTCATATGAGGACAGGAAACCTGTAGCGTTGGGTTGTTGGATAAGCATATGATGTTGAATGCCAGTAAGGTACAATTTTATCGTGTTAAATGATAGTTTAAGGTTAATGTGGCAAAAGGAAGTGAAACCCAATATCGATTCTAACGTGAACATGTCGTGGATGTGGAATTCAGTAATGAATTTCTTGAATATGTAAAACGCTCTATCGTATGTCTTTCTAGTGTTTACTGAAAGTGCGAGGTGAGAAATGTGACGAGGGTGATCTAACAAAGCTTTTACTCCATTATCATGTCTTGGAAAAGTGGGGCTGGAGTTGCCAGTCTGGAGGCAGTGGGTAGTGTCGTGAAGAAATCCTGAAAACGAAATCGAGACAAGTGATCAGCACTGGTGTTTGTGCACCCTGGAACGTGAATACATGTGATAAAGAATTGACAGGTGGCCGCTACCCATGTGAGTCGTCTTAAGAGTCTCATAATTACCAAGGATGCTGACCAGCCTTTATTGACAATATGGCATGTAGCCATATTATCCGAATAGCACCTAACCGTGTGACCGGACCAATGTAGTCCCCAGGCAATGGCCGCTGCCCCGATGGGGTACAGTTCAAATAAAGCTGAGGTCTCTGTGAATTTGGGTAGTGATTTGACCTTGGTTGTCCATGGTCCCCAAAGCCATAGATCTCCCCAGATGGCTGCAAAACCTGTGTTTGCTGCAGCATCTGTCCACAGTGTAGGTGAAGTGTCAGAGTGGGGTGGTATAAACAGGGCTCGCCCGTTCCAAGAGGTGAGAAAAACTCCCCACATACGTAAATCAGAGGTTGCGTGGTCGTCTAATGTAATACTTGAAGTGTGAGGTGAATTTTGGGAATAGGGATAGTTGGTGTGAAATAAAAGATCTGCCCTGGGGGATGATTCTCATCGCAAAGTTGAGCGATCCCAGCAATGATTGCAGTTCTTTCCTGGTGCAACAGCCTTGCCGTAGGTAGTGTTCAATGCTTGCCAGGATACGCTCAATTTTGTCTTGAGGGAGGCTAGCCTGCATATGTACAGTGTCTAGTTGTATCCCCAAAAATTGCATGTGGGTGTCGGGCCCCAATGTCTTGTGTGGGGAGACTGGGATAGTGAGTGATTCAAACAAAGCCAACATGTGTTTCAAACTACTCAGTGGAAGTGTGTTGTTCTCAATCGTGAGGAAACCATCTAGATAGTGAATAACTGAAGGAAATTTACACACATTAAGTAATCACCAACACAAAGCCTCTGTAAATGTATCAAAATTACGTGGGCTGCTTTGGAGCCAAAGGTGAGACGGGTGAAGAAATAATATAATCCTTGCCATTTAATGCCGTGAAGGTGCCAAAGTGAAGGGTGCATGGGAAGTAACTTGAAGGCATTTACTACATCCGTTTTACTTAACCATGCCCCTGTGCCTGCTTTAATGATAGCACCTATGGCATGGTCGATAGTGGAGTAATGTAGTGAAAATTCTTCAGAAGGTATGAGTGAATTTAGGCTAGGGACCGTGGAGGAATGTGGTGCAGATAAATCAATGATCAGTCTAGGTTTAAGTGAGTTTTCCCTGTGACAATCCCAATGGGATTGGTTCTCCAAGAAGTTCACCTCGGTCATGATGAGTTTGTGTACCAGTTGTGGGTCATCTAGTGTAGATAGTAGGTTGTCACATCCCAGTGTGCCTGTAGGTAAATGTATCAGCCCTGTGTGAAATCCCTCAGTCAGTCCTGTTATGAGATAGTCACTGAAATGTCGTGACGGGTGTAGATGTAGAAAAGTGGTGAATAAACTGAGGTTCACGCGTGTGAGATATGGTTTAGGGAATGCTTTATTTGGGCACATTGTCTTGGAAAGGGCACTGAAACAGTGTGAACATACATGCATCAATCTGCAAGAGCTAAAACCACAATTGCCTGCGTTAAAGTTATTACACACTTGGGATTTGCCTAAAAAGATAATATCCCTGCCCAGTTTGTCTTTAAAACCTCTAGTCGGTCTTTGGAGGTTAGCAGCTGGTTGGTTTTGTTCGACTTCAGCCGAATTCGGGCAGAATTTAGTGCTATGTGTTGCTGATGCGCACACTGCACAAGTTGGGGGTCTGAGGCCTGCAAAGTGCCTGCAGAATAGCTCCGTGTCCAATTTATGCTTAAATTGAACTGAGCCAGAGCCGCAGCCACATTTGCAGAGAAGGAACGGTGGTAATCGTAAAAAGCGGTACCACCGTCTTTGTGCCCCAGATCCACCATCTTGTGCATGTATGCATCCAATTTTGCTCTTTTCCCGGGGTAAACAGAGCAGTATACATCTCTATAAATCCCGAACCCCAGTACGAATTCAGGGATGGTCAATTTTTGTTCAGCCGGGGGTCTCTAGCCCTTAGTACTACCGAAATATCCCCATATGCAAAGGTCCTGTTCTCTAGGACATCCTGGGAGCAATGAGACCAGATTAACGTCCTTGCCTTCCAAAATGTCCTCTTTAACCCCTTAAGGACACATGACATGTGTGACATGTCATGATTCCCTTTTATTTCAGAAGTTTGGTCCTTAAGGGGTTAAGGTGAGATGGGACCAGTGTTCAGTAGTCTGAACAACTCCGCCTTCCAGCAGTAGCTGTGAAAGGGATGCAGCATCTTCTGAGTTCTGCTGTGAGACGTGGTATGGTCCATGATCTAAGGGATGCAGGGCTATTCACATCTGTACCAGGACCAGGGGTAGCTGGCCTAGCGGGTGTGCTGGGTAGTGAAAGTTCCTCAGGGATATCAGGAGTTAGTGACATAACTGAAGTTATAAAATTGTATAATCAGTCGTATGTAATGAGTTTTTTGGGTGGGTACTGGTGGACTAGCTAAATACCAAGCGGTGAAACAATTAAGCTTTTGAGCGTGACAGATGAGTCCCTGCTAGTTGCCAAGCGGCTTGAGAGGCACTATCTATGCGTGGGCCCGAGGGGAAGTTTGAGGCCACCAAATGTTGTGGCGGGGTGTTGGCCTCTCGTTGTCAATTAAAGCATAAGAAAGAATGGGAGTGACAGGTGAGGCCCTCTCTTTGCATTGTTGCGAGGCGGCTAGCTATGATTTGGCCCGAGGGGCGTAGTACCTCCGAGTATGAGGATGGGGATGTTGGCCTGGCAGGACCACTAGCCTATGGATTAAGACCAGAAGAATTTACCTAATTGGGCCATATAACCTAGGACCAGTACCCCTTAAAGCATAGAAAGTAATGGGTTCTGGCGTAGTACCTGATATGTGAGTCAGGTCTCAATGAAGAGGTAAACAGTGACTGTGATAGTATCGAGTAGTTGACCTGTGGGTATAAGATGATATATAAATTTCTGAATATAAGGTAGTGGTTTGGCCAGATCGTGGGCACTAAAACCAGAACCTATCCGACACTCTGCAGAGGGGATTTAACCGAGAGAAAGTGACGGCTTCCTTGCTTGTAAAAGCTACCGTCCAATGAATGATAACCTAGAAGAGTAAATTACACACTTAACTAATTTCATATGTATTGTTGGCCTTTACATGAATCATATTTAAATTCCAACCAACCTAGGAAGTAAATACAATTGATACAGATGTCAGAATTCACAAATCCTAGTACGACTCCCTGGTAAGAAAAACCTGTGGGAAAATGTCAGGGAAATCAGGACACCAATCTAGGATTGAACATTTATATACGTTTTTAGTAGAATTTATGAGTGACTGTAATATCGTTTGTGACCAGTAGGGGCGAAATTCCCCTGGAGTACTGGTTGAAATTCGTGCTTATTTCGTGAGTAGTTGCATGAACTAGATGGAGTATAGATACATACGAATAGATACATTTAATTGTAATTTGAACCGAAAAGAAATTGCTATGTGTATAACCGAATGCTAGCGTTCGTTAGTTTAAGTGATATGAACATTTGCGAGTGGCTAAGGGAATTTAGCCGAGCGGCGTGCTGTATTTAAACGAAAAAGTACCGAACGCGGTTTGAAACGAACAGGGCTCCGCCGTGTAAAGCCGGGAAGTTTGCAGCGGCTGCTTTACGGCGGGCCTAACTTACGGTTCTTGCTGCGGCAAGTAACGAACGAGCTGTGCGGATGCCGGTGGCGGGAAGGAGAGCCAGGGGAGCACCGGACCACCCAGGAGAGCACCGGACCAGGAGACCACGAGGAAACAGGTAAGAAAATCCAAGATGGGGGTCTGAACCGGAAGTAAACGTTTCAGACTCGCCAGACCAGTAACGGTAAGGTGGGAGTGGATTGGCAGCCCTTTTAAAGGGAATTCAAGCCCCTCCCACAACTACAGGCCAAGCCTTCAAATATATATATATATATATATATATATATATATATTCAATAATACTAACATCAATTGCTAAGTTTAGTATATAGCAATCTGTGGACAGTAGACCATAAATGCTGCTCACCGTCAGAAACACATGATTGACATAAAAGGAATGTATGAAAGACAAATTCTGGGATTTAAATATGGACATTTCCATAATTGCAATTCACAATTAACTTTCCATGAGATAATGTCCCATTGTTAGACAGAGTTTGCACTTTGAATCATTTTAAGGCATTTTGATGCATATTATGCCACTGTAGGACTTTTCCAATTTTTGAATGTTACTAGTATGAAAGGAATTGGCTCACTTGAATTTGGCATGAGAAACAAAGACAAAATGGGCTTTAATTCTCATTGTTTGAACTGCAGTTGAAATAAAAGAATTTGAAGCATAGGATTGTGCAGGCAAGCATTGTTTGTCTTTCATTTTCATTCAGCATGCAAAAGCTGTCATACAGACAGAATGTGACTTTGACAGAGAGTGTAAGAGAAAACAAATGGAGTCGAAAAGTCATTTCCAAACCATGTAGAGTATTTTGATTTCACTGCCATAGAGCATATCATATCCTTTTTCAACAGTTTTACATTAAAATATAGTCAATGGCAAGAAGCATTAAGTGCATTTATATACCGTGCAGAGTTCTAAGTATGGCCAAAGCCAACAAACATATAGATAGGTAAAAGAGCAACATTTTATGCACAAAGTATAGATCAAACCTGACCATTCCATGTTTCAAATATTATACCTGGATAAGTAGTTAATTCCCACGTTGCAGATCCACTTATCACATAGGATGAATGGCATTGGTCAGAAAACTTATAACAACCATACTGTAGCTCTTATCAGTTTATGCACTGTTTCTTGAACCAGACAACTATGTTGACTGCACATGCTTGTGGCTGAAGCTCAGCTTCCACTTATGTGTACGTATAAATCATGTACTGTTGGAAGAAACATGAAAATTCTCTTTGCTGCGTATGAGTCAGGGAGGATGTACTAAGAATTCCTGTTGCATAGTGTGACGAAATCCTCATTTGTTCTTCTTTGGCTGTTAGAATGTAACCAAGAAATTTAATTTACAAAAAAAAGCTAGTGTGAGAGAGGAGGATCGGAGTCCCATATATTCAATCCTTCTTCACGGATGTTGTGTCAACATGGAACCCTTACCCTAGCATAGACAGGTAGTTCTCTGCAAAGTGAAAACGAGTTCTGGCACAAAGGAGAAGATAAGTGAGGCTTTATGGTTAAAAAAACAAAAATTAGCACATGTACAACAGATTTACAAATTTAATGGGTTAAGTATCCCCTTTAATTTGACCTTTTTGTTTAATGCTTTGCAGTCTATTTTCAACAAATGAAGATTTCTGATTTCTTAGAAAAAGTATATTTGTAAAAAAATTACAAGGAAAAGAGTGAAATTTATACTAACAAACATCAGGAAGGTCAATTGATTTCATTTATTTTCAGATAGATTTTCAGTGCATTTGAAAAGTCAAATTAACGGGGTTTTGCATTTCTAATTACATTAATTTGGCATTCTAACTGGTAGAACGTTGAATAATTTATTAGTTTTATTATGTTATAATTGATGAATAATAGAACATCAAGGAATTCCAAAGCAGTATTATAATCAGTTTTCCTAACTTAAAATATTTGTTGAATCTAAAATTTCCCACAGAACTCTGTATTTACCAGAAGCAATTATCTTAAGATTCTTTTAGATAAGTGCATGAAATATTCAGGCTTGTACTCGACTACACACAAACACAAAGGAACAACTATGATGCAACCTTGTTCTAAAAGCAAGATTATTAAGTAGGTTTAGAGGCCCAATTAGTTTTAGTTTTGCAAAATCTCTTCTCAGTCTTGTAAAGATAAAATAATTCATACTATTCGTTGACCTAAAATGATATTTTACATATGTTCTTGTTATTATTAGAGATGTCCCGAATAGTTCGCTGACGAATAGTTCTTGGCGAACATAGCTTGTTCGCGTTCGCCACGGCGCGCGAACATATGCGATGTTCGGTCCGCCCCCTATTCGTCATCATTGAGTAAACTTTGACCCTGTACCTCACAGTCAGCAGACACATTCCAGCCAATCAGCAGCAGACCCTCCCTCCCAGACCCTCCCACCTCCTGAACAGCATCCATTTTAGATTCATTCGGAAGCTGCATTCTTTTTTTTTTTTTCTTATTCTTTATTTTTGAAGTGCAGTGAACATACACGTAGTGACAATGACATATGGTGCAATGCAAAACGTTGGAATACAGACTTAGAGTTAAGAAACAAAATGTCAAGAGGAACTGCACATTTTTAAAATATAAAACAATCATGCTGCGTAAACTTGTCTTGATATAAGTGAAAAGCATGGCATAGGGAAATCGTTAGACATGTTGAGAGTGTTCGTAAGTTTGAATACACATGCTTGAACTGAAGAGGGGTAAGGGGATTAACACCACCAGTTATAGATCAACATGTGTTGATCAGAATATCAAAACTAGAAATAAGTAGACTAAATAACCTCTTAGTGAGTGCTGTTAAATGCTAGACAACTCACTACACCTCATAACAAGGGCATTTTAGATTCTCAACAGCAGAGATGTTTTAGCCAATTCCACATGCTTCAGAGAGTGGTCGTCTCTACTCGCATCCATGTGCCGCTTAGTAGTGCTTCCACCGCCTGCCGGGTGCACCAGAGGATTGCTCAGACCACGAGGGTCAGCAGGTCGGCGCATCAGCACCCTTGCTCCCCGAGCCCAGTCCACTGTGGAAGAATATGCCTGGTCGCCCCCCAGCCCTCCAGCTTCAGTATAAGTAACCTGTGAGGTTCTGGGATCGGTCCTGTTCAGTCGTGGGCAGCTGGTTGGCGTGCCATCCCCCCTGGCTCTCTGTTCCGAAGGAGAGCACAATGCTGGGGCACCTCTGGAGATCTCTTCCATCCTAGGTGAGGTGAGTAGCAAAGCCCTCTGCCGTGATTCAATCCGATTCCAGAAGGCTGCACAGAGAGCATCAAAGGCTGCATGGAACTTAGCTTCCCAGTGTGGGCATGATTGCTCTGTCGGAGTGGGGTCCATCTTAGCTGTGACACGATGGCTCGTTTTGTCAGGGTGAGTAGTGGCCATTTAGCCTTGTGGGTTACTTTAGCCTTTCCCTGGTGGGGACCGGGATAACCCCCACCGGTCCAGAGGGAGTGGAAACGGGGCTGTAGATATGAGGTGCAGACACGATGAGAGCTCCAGGCCGGGAGATTGGCCGCTTCTCCCTGCCACAGAACCCCCAGAGCAGATAGACCGCAGGACAGTGCATAGTCATAGGCTGCTACAAACTTGATCGGGTAAGCTCCCTGGTGTTCAGGAACAGGTAAGTGTTCAGTGAGACACCTCCAAAGGCATTATTCCCTCTGGGTCTCACTTTGCAGGCTGTATGCAGGGAGCTCACTTCATTAGGGCTAGAACATCAGTCTGCTTTTTTTTTTTTCCTGTGTAATCTAATTGCAGTTGCCTGCCTGCCTGCCAGCCACTCATATCTGGTGTCACAATAGCTTGCATTTAAAAAAAAAAAAAAAAAAAAAAACTTTTTTGACTCTAATATAATAGCAGTCAGTTTCCTTCACACGTGTGCGTTTCAGGGCCTGCCAGGGCACAGTGTCACACCAGTGCAACTCATATCTGGTGTAACAGTAGTGTACATTTAAAAAAAAAACAAAAAAAAAAACTTTTTTGACAGTGAAGTAATAGCAGTCAGTTTCCTTCACATGTGTGCATTTAAGGGCCTGCCAGGCACAGTGTCACACCAGTGCAACTCATATCTGGAGTAACAGTAGTGTACATTTAAAAAAAAAACAACACTTTTTTGACTGTGAAATAATAGCAGTCAGTTTCCTTCACGCGTGTGCGTTTCATGGCCTGCCAGGGCACAGTGTCACACCAGTGCAACTCATATCTGGTGAAACAGTAGTGTACATTTAAAAAAATGTTTTTGGACTGTAATAGATTGAATAGCAGTTAGTTGTCTGCAAGCGTGTGTGTCAGGCCTACAGCGTCTACTCTGCCAACTTCTGCCAGTGCACAGTGCCACTCATATCTGTTGTCACAGTAGCTTGCACGCATAGTACCACTAATCAAAGAATAAATGACAGGCAGAGGCAGGCAACCCCGCAGGGGCCGTCGTGGTCGTGTTGCTGTGATTCCCTTTGGCCCTAGAATAATGCCCAGTGTTCCACGTACCCTGAACTCGAAAAGTTCTGAGCACATAGTTGACTGGCTAACACAGGACACCCAATCTTCTACAGCTTCCGCTCGGGAACTTTGACGCACCATTCTCCTCCAGCTTAGCTTCGGGCACCTCTCAAGTTACCACTCGCCATCCTGCCGCCACCACCAACACTAGCACCACAGCCGCTTCACTTGATCTGTCAGAGGAGATATTTACACATCAGTTGGAAGAAATGAGTGATGCGCAACCATTATTGCCAGAAGATGTAGATAACAGGGATATGTCTCAGTCAGGCAGCATTACACACATGGACGTACGGTGTGATGATGATGATGTTGTACCCGCTGCTGCTTCCTTTGCTGAGTTGTCAGATACAAATGAAGTGGTTGATGATGACGATGCGTCCGTGGATGTCACATGGGTGCCCGCTAGAAGAGAAGAAGAACAGGGAGAACGTTCAGCTGGGGAGACAGAGAGGAGGAGGAGACGAGTTGGAAGCAGGGGGAGGTCGTCGCAAGGAGCTAGTGGCACAGTCAGACAGCATGCATCAGCACCCGGGGTCAGCCAGACAGCACGCCAATCAACGCATGCTGTTGCCCCCACCAGAATGCCTTCATTGCAGAGCTCAGCAGTGTGGCTTTTTTTTGTGTGTTTGCCTCTGACAGCAGCGATGCCATTTGCAACCTGTGCCATAAGAAACTGAGTCGTGGGAAGTCCAACACCCACCTAGGTACAACTGCTTTGCGAAGGCACATGATCGCACATCACAAACACCTATGGGATCAACACATGAGTAGAAGCAGCACACAAACTCAAAGCCGCCATCCTCCTCCTGGTCCAGCGTCTTCAGCCACGTCAACCACTGCTGTCCTCCTTGCCCCCTCTCAACCATCCGCCACTCCGTCTCTCGCCTTGAGCAGTTCCTGCTCATCTGCCCACAGTCAGGTGTCTGTGACATTGGCTTCTTATGCTCAAACATGTCCTTGACAAAGTCACCCCCTTGCCCGGCATCTGACAGCTGGCTTGTCTGAACTCTTAGCCCGCCAGCTTTTACCATACAAGCTGGTGGAGTCTGAGGCGTTCCAAAAATTTGTAGCTATTGGGACACCGCAGTGGAAGGAACCCGGCCGAAATTTATTTGCACAAAAGGCAATCCCCAACCTGTACTCGATTGTGCAAAAGGAAGTAATGGCATGTCTGGCACACAGTGTTAGGGCAAGGGTCTATCTGACCACTGATACCTGGTCTGCAAAGCATGGTCAGGACAGGTATATCACCTACACTGCGCATTGGTTAAACCTGCTGACGGCTGCCAAGCATTGAATGTGTGGCTCTGCAGAGGAGTTGGTGACACCGCCACGACTTGCAGGCAGTCCTGCTTCCACCTCCTATACTCCTCCTACTCCATCCTCTTCCATAACCTCCTCGGCTGAGTCCTCTTCTGCTGCTGCATCTTGCTCCACATCAACGGCACCCCCCCTGCTCCCCAGGTACTATTCCACATCCCGAATACGGCAGTGTCACGCCGTCTTGGGGTTGACTTGCCTGAAAGCAGAGAGTCACACCGGACCAGCACTCCGGTCCGCCCTGAAGGTGAATCAGTGTTTGACTCCGCACCAACTGGAGTTCGGCAAAGTGGTTTGTGACAACGGAAGAAATTTGTTGGCGGCATTGAATTTGGGCAAGTTGACACATGTGCCGTGCATGGCACATGTGTGTAATCTGATCGTACAACGCTTTGTGCATAAGTTCCCAGGCTTACAAGACGTCCTGAAGCAGGCCAGAAAGGTGTGTGGCCATTTCAGGCATTCCTACATGGCCATGGTGCACTTTTCAGATATCCAGCGGCGAAACAACATGCCAGTGAGGCGCTTGATTTGCGACACCCGACACGTTGGAATTCAACACTCCTAATGTCCCAACCTGTACTCGATTGTGCAAAAGGAAGTAATGGCATGTCTGGCACACAGTGTTAGGGCAAGGGTCTATCTGACCACTGATACCTGGTCTGCAAAGCATGGTCAGGACAGGTATATCACCTACACTGCGCATTGGGTAAACCTGCTGACGGCTGCCAAGCATTGAATGTGTGGCTCTGCAGAGGAGTTGGTGACACCGCCACGACTTGCAGGCAGTCCTGCTTCCACCTCCTATACTCCTCCTACTCCATCCTCTTCCATAACCTCCTCGGCTGAGTCCTCTTCTGCTGCTGCATCTTGCTCCACATCAACGGCACCCCCCCTGCTCCCCAGGTACTATTCCACATCCCGAATACGGCAGTGTCACGCCGTCTTGGGGTTGACTTGCCTGAAAGCAGAGAGTCACACCGGACCAGCACTCCGGTCCGCCCTGAAGGTGAATCAGTGTTTGAATCCGCACCAACTAGAGTTCGGCAAAGTGGTTTGTGACAACGGAAGAAATTTGTTGGCGGCATTGAATTTGGGCAAGTTGACAAATGTGCCGTGCATGGCACATGTGTGTAATCTGATCGTACAACGCTTTGTGCATAAGTTCCCAGGCTTACAAGACGTCCTGAAGCAGGCCAGAAAGGTGTGTGGCCATTTCAGGCATTCCTACACGGCCATGGTGCACTTTTCAGATATCCAGCGGCGAAACAACATGCCAGTGAGGCGCTTGATTTGCGACACCCGACACGTTGGAATTCAACACTCCTAATGTTCGACCGCCTGCTCCAACAAGAAAAAGCTGTTAACGACTATTTGTATGACCGGGGTGCTAGATTCTACATGTGTAGAAATTAGGTCGTTTTAAAAATCTGTCCATTAAGAGAACACCTCAGACATGCTCAGTATGCCCCAAGAGGTCATTTTTTTTTTAAGGGCCCTTCTGCATTAAACATCCAGTGTATGTTAGTTCAAAAGTCTTAAACTCTCATTGTAAACCATTACTTACAATACAGCCTAGAAGTTATGTATGAAGTTTGTAATGCAAAGTTCAATGCTTGTTTCCTGGCTAACCACAGCAGCCTCACTAATGGGTTAAATTCCACTACTCAGAATGCAGGATGTGACGAACTGAACCTCGTCTCTGGTTCTTGGAGGGGCCTCTTGCCCCAGGACTTTACCCAAACTCCTGCTATACCTAAATATAATCGTTATCTCTCTATGACACCTTTCTCTTAAAAGTGTTTACCCTACCCCTAATATTAAAACTTCACTAACACTTTATAAAAAGTTTAAATATATTTACATTGAACAACAGATTGGTGCCAGTGCAATGCCCTGTTCGTGTAATACACAGTCACACACAACCATTATTGAATGGGTTTTAAAGCTTTCAAATGAGAGCCACAGAATGAATATTTTGTTTATTTTTATTTTTTAAGCTATCAATTGAAAGCATAGTATAAACTAGTTCATAATCATTCTTTTCTTCATTTAAAAACAAAACAAAACATAAAAACATTGCTAAAAAAAAAAAAAAAAAAGCCTGGTATTCCATTTGTGTTCTACACATTTTATGTCTGTCCAGCTCTGAATTGAAATGCGAAAGTGAAGGCTTTGCTCACATGAATTCAAAAATGAATCATGACTGACACTCACTGCAAATAACAATTTCCTAACTACAAATTGAAGACTTTTTTTCAGGTGAAAAACTCACAACTGACAATGATAAATCAGACAGCAGATTTAAAAGAGTACACCAGTCTTCTTCCAATGATAGGTTGTAAAATAAATCTTCCCATAGTCACTGAAGGAAGAAGGTAATGTGCTTGCTTTATTTTTTTTATTTTTTAAATTACAAAAATAATAGACATGAAAAAAATACAATGCTAAACAATAACATGCAGCACACTCCACATTCTTTAAATATAATTAATTTAAGATATTTGTGTATCATTTTAATTTGCTCATTGCTACAGTGTTACCTTTTATTTTATTTCATTCATGATTCAAACCATTCTATTTAGGTATATGTTATTGTGTACCTTTGTAATACATATTTGTTTTGTTGTGTCATGTTGTGTAGTAACTCATATAAAAGCCAAGCTCCGTAGAAAAATTGCTGTGTTCATTTCCTACTTTCTAAATTGTAGGAAATTGAAATTGCAAATGAAAAATTAATGTTAAAATAGCTAAGCTGTAACTACTGCTGAGTTGAAGAATTTTTCAAAATCGGCTATTTTTGTCTTAATTTTGCCATTCAGATTTCGATCCTGTACAGCTTGAAGTTTAGTGAATAACACTGTGTTATAGCTATAATAGTGAATGAACGTCTGTTTTGTACTATCAATCTAAGCAGTTTCAAGAAACATTTTCACATACATAAAATGTGTCATCTATCAGAGTTAATTAATTAATTACTGAAGTGAGAATTGTCAGGAGTTGAAAGCAAATTTAAAGTAAAATAATATTTAAGGCCAAAATAACCAAACTGGAAGCAGGCCTCCCAACCATTCATATTTTCATGTCATGTCCATCTGTCCCACTTTTGAGGACACTTGGAACTGGCCCCAATAAGTATAGTACCGGCACTTTAGACACTCGCCCTATGTTCAGAGAACTAGGACAATGCAGTGCTTCCTGCAAGGTCTGGCCTTAATGATTGACAGGTAGACTTGTGTGCATTCATGCCAGGCTGACCTGACATAATTTGGGAAGTCCCTCCCCCTTTCCTGGGTGAGCCCCATTGGGCAGCCCCATTGATGCAATCGTGTCACTGGCCCGTCCCCTCTATACCTCTCACTGGCGCCCTATTCTTGGGACCATGGAGAGTTCCCATTTGAATTATTTTGGCCTTAAATTCGAAATTTGATATGACAATTTTCACTTTAGTGAATAACTTTGCCTTAAAATTATAATTATGAAATCCCTGTTTAAAGTTTTTGACAAAAAATAGCTGAAATGGACAATTTCTCCTACTTACCATAAGGAGTAATATTCTATGTCCCTGGACTTTAGGATTGAAGCAGTACTCCCCACATAACCCATCCTGAAACACCATACAAGCATTCCCCAATAAGAAAATAACCAAAGGACAACAAGCTGAAAGGAAAAGACCTCCACCGACCACATTTATTTATTATTTATTTAATATCATTACATCATCAAAGTGTTCAAACAAAACTGCTGTAATTAATAAATAAATCACTCAATTATCTAGGGTGTTGGCACTAAGGGGAGTAGTTCAACTTATCAGCCAAGTAGAGAATGGTCAGGAAATCATCAATGGTCTCCAAAGGGACAGACTAAATAAAATATAGGAAATAAAAATGTGAATTTAACTAATCAATCCCCACTACCAACTAATAACAAAATGCCCCCACCATGGAGAGGAAAAACATTCTGCTCTGTCCCAGGAGAACAAAACACAAAGAAACAAAGAGACAAAAATGGAAAATCAGGAGACAGCAGGGGCCTAAGAGGATAAAATAGAAACAATTACCCTCCTGTCTAAGGAGAAGACCCATAATTACTTTCAATGTTAGGGTTTCTCACACCCATAATACGATTTGACTATTTTAGCCAAAATTGTGTAATTTCAGTGTTTAGTGAATAAATTTTTGTTACACTGGGTGGAATGCTTATCACCGGCATTGACGAGCAGATAGCACAAATGTCCCATGGCTAATTTATGCACAAACATTTAGTCACATGGCATAAAAATAATATGCTGATATATTACATTTAGCCCCTTGCAGGCACAACCAAGTGTTTTACAGTAAGTCGCATAATATTACTATTACGCACCAGATTGTGTGCTTATTTCAGGAATTTTAGATTCCAAACTATGAGTGTCCGACAGGAATCAAAAACCGCTCACAGATGTTTACAGCAGATGCAATATCACATTATGATCTTACTTGCGTTGTTGTGGGAAATGTTACAAGTATATCTTTAAAATGAAATGGTGTCATTAGCTTTTCTAATAAAATTGTACTAAAAGGTTGACCTAAATAAAGTTTTTTTATATCTAAACTATATTTATAATTCCCTTTGACTCCATTAGAGCTATTTACTAAAGTGAGAATTGTCAGGAATTCAAAATGAATTGTCACTTAAAGTCCAAAGCAGCCAACAAAACTGCTATCAGGTCAGCTACTTTGGCCTTACATTGGAAATTCAATTGAAATTCACTTTTTATTTCCAACAATTCTCAATTTAGTAAATAACCCTGTATAGGTTTACCTACCTTAGCAGATAGCATTTGTTTGGTTCCTTTTTTTCTTTCTTGCTGTGCTTAATTGAAATTCCAGAGAACATTAGCAGCACACTGTTCATGGGTAGAGAGGAGAGGACATAACATGGGCATATGTCATGACTTGACCACTCTTTTATTGTATTGTCATCACGTTTTGCTTTGGTCTTAAGCCCCATGTGTTTCTGGAACCTGCTAAGAGCAATATACCATGCACCTGTTGAAGAGGGGTGAATTGAAAAAAAGGGAAAAATTAAGGAAAGGTTCTGGTGTCATGATGCTCTACAGCAGAAGTTCAGCGACTATTGTTCTTGTCTTTGGTGAAGGAGTTCTTTAATTTGCTCCATTGTCCTAACGTATTTGAATTTTGCTAAGCAGTTCTGGAATGAGGGAGTGAGGATGCACCAAGGATCCAAAATTAAGGACTTTTGTTACTTGAAGACTAGTACGCATTAGGAGATCATCTCCCATGAAGAAACCTAGGGGGTTATGACCATGTCTAAAAAATGAGATAACACAAGTAAATACAGCACAAGGATTGAGGATATTGCCTGAAATGTAATCTATAAAAAAAAAAATCCTAATACTTTCCTAAGCATCTGTGGGGTCCTGAAAATATGCCCTGGGCACCTTGCCAGCAGTGCATTAACAGAGGAATGGTTGAATGAGTAGCAATAACTGACATAGTTCTTTTATGCCTCTGTGTATTCTCACAAAGACTCTTTCATTGGCAAGAAATTATAAAAATTACACAACTAGCAATAGCAAACTTGACATAAAGTTGCAAAACTAGGCTGTTCTATTTTTTGGATTTCACGTTAGTCTTTGACAGTAGCTTAAAGGAACACGATAGTGCTGGGAATACAAACATATAATCTCCAGTAAACATTTAGTAAGATAAATTATATACACAAAATATACAGAAATACCTAATTTGAGCTGCAAAATATTCAGTTTCATGATTTTGAAAAACCAATAGTTTGGCCATAAATATTAATCATTTTCAAAGGGTTCCAATACTTTTGCAACTCACTTTAGGTCCTGGCTTGTTGGAGACTAACTTGAATCACACTCCCTCGGTGCAGTTGGTATTTGTGGCTGCCACCAATTTTTCTCTCCGCTGCATTACTCAAAGTTGGCCAAGGGTTAGAGCGACACTTTGTTCCTCCATCTACAATGCTGGTAAAAATATTATTAATATGTGTCTGATTAATATTTGCCTTATTAAGTTTATAGGGACAGAACAGATACCCTGGAAAGATAAATGCATGGCCTCATAGATTCACACAGCTGCTTAGTGGACAAATATGCGTGACTCTCCAAATGGCTGGTCCATTTAAACAGAAGCTGGCTGAGTCTGTGGAATACTGGACTCTGTATAAAATTCAAACCTAGAAGATTATTTTAAAGAATATATAAAGTTGCTAATCCCCAACTTTAACATAGATGAGTATTTCATAGACTGGATGCACCGCCTCCCACCGCTTCTTTTTTTTAAGGCCCACCAGAAAATGGTCACATGTGTCCTCATCCTCCAGGTCACTAAGGTCACCTACGTAAGCCAAGTATCAGGGTTATTGTACCTGTTAATTGTTACTTTTAGGTTTTTCAAGTCTGGTAAAACAATGCAACTCTAAGAGGGTAAAGAGGACATGAAGTATGGGGGTTTACACATAGCAACAGTTCCTGTTTCAGTATAGGTTTCATAGTTGATTATTTTCATTAAAGTGATGGATTAGCAAGAGGCAGAATATCTAGAGATGTCTTTCTACACTGGGCACATTATAGGATGAGGTAAATGTTACCCTGTGAGAGCCATAAAGACAAATAATACACAAGGATCGAGGATATTGCCTGAAAGGTTTTATGACTTGTTAGTTGTTCTAACACTATATTATTATGTAATAGTAAGTAGAATACCTTAGTAGTTTTAAACATATATTTATCTGGACAAAGGGATGAAGTTATATGTTAGCTATTGGAACACGTGACAAATAGATATTACATTAAAAATTAATACACAACACAGCGTGGATTACCCTCAACAGACACCAGTTGGAAATATTGGTCCTGAGAGAAGAACTACACAACTATCAACAACTGACCTGGAATCTCCGGAAGAAGAGAATGATTGCCATAATGGTAGCAGCTGCAAATAGAAGTTTCTTCCGGGAAGTATGACTCCCATTAGTCTCGCGGTATCAGGGACATATTTTCATAATACTGCCCTTACAAACATGTGTGTGTGTTAAAACCCCAACTAATTTTAATTAATGTTAATATAAAAAAATGCATAATAGCAAACAAATATATATATATAATAATGCTTTTTAGGTGTTTTGGGGGGTATAAAATCAATAATTTCTCATAATACACAATTTAGTGTTATGTGATAGATGATAGATAGACAGACAGACAGATCAATAGATCAAAGCATAGATAAAACAGTGCAGAGACAGATTGACAGGCATTGTCTATTGCAACTGCAGCTATTGTACAACAGCGTGAATAGCTTTAGTGCATTTTTGTTTTTTGACCAACGATTTCTGTTCTATACAGAGAGACTTATTTGAAAACTAGAGACAAAAAAATGATAAATCCTTTAAGATATAGTACTCTGATATTACTGGTAGTGTTATGCAATTTATCTCTATTTTAAACATTTAAAGTTGTTAAATATAAACGTGTAACACTGTGGGGTTTACTCAGAAAACTCTGATTCTCTAACTCATCTCTTGTCTCAGACTGGCTATTTTAGCCTCAGTTTTGCAACTGAACTTGATTAGCTACAATTCAGAGTTTAGCAAATGACACTGAATATGAGGCATTTCTAGCAAAATCTTTAATTGATTAACAGGGTCAATCTTTTATCTAAACATATTTCATAGCCGCAATTAAAAATACAATATTATCCTGTAATGTTATGTTCATTAGTGATTCATCACACTCACCAAAGCACCGACCATATATGAAACGTGGTATGCAAATTAAGGATAAATAAAGTACTCTGAAATAATTAATGAAGACATTTAAAAAAACAAACCAATGTGATAAAAGGCTCTTCTTTATATCTGTCCTATCTACATTTTGAATTATTTATGAAGCCATTATTTATTAAGGTGCGAATTCATGGTTGTGACAAACTCCCTTTTCCACGTGAGTTTGCCACGAGCTCCTGGAAGAGCCTGCTTGCTAGCCACTTGCCCACAGAATATGGGCCCTGCAGGGAAACCTGCAAAAGTCTGTTTAACTGGCTTGGTTCATGTCCTGTCTCTATTCTGTTTGGGAACCGAACAGACGCATGAACCATGGACCACCCGGGAGCTTGTTAAGCCTAATTGACAGTTTGTAACACGTTCCACCGCAGTGATCTAATTGTTCGTCTGGGTGATCTAATTGTTCGTCTGTTCGCATTAACAACCACAAGGTGGCAGCCATATTGTTCGCATGAACGCAGGCACCGGTGTTTGGTCGTTGAGTTCATGGAACTGAAATCGGACACAGAAACCGCTGGACTACAAGCGTGGCCTGCGTTCGGTTCTACACTTAGAATTGCACTGTTCAGTGGAAACGTTCCCACGAACAAAGTGAACAAGCTCCAGGGTAAGACTATTGACTATGTTCGGTAGTTTGTTCATTTTTAAACTACCGAACTTGACCGAGCGTTAGCACTGATTTGTGCACAGTCGATCAAAATTATGACTTCCAGGGAAATTCCGAACCCCTGAACTGATCTGGGTGATTTTTGGATATGTTGGTCATCCAGATCAGGGCTACCAGGGATGTAACTTTTGTGGGGTGTTTATGTATTTTAAAGGTATTTTTGGGATGTCTTGGAACTGTGTTTTGGGTTTTTTTTTGGAGATAATTTAGTTAGTCCAGTTCCTGACTCAATTATCTCTCAGGCACAGGGGAGGAGTTTGGGGGGTTATCTTGTTTGTGTGGGAGTGTCATGGTTGGACTCAACTGTATCTGTAACTGTATAAAAACAGGCCATCTGGCCAGATTAAAGCATTCCAGCTTGTACTCCCATAATTATGTGTCGTCTGGTTCCTGGGAGGGGAAAGGGCTAATCACTCATCACTGTTCCAGTGTGGAGGATTTAACAGGAAAGTCCTTGTAAGGACTAGAGCTCCCAGGACTGAGTGTTGTCCAGTGCCTGGGAGTAGATAGAGTGAGTTCCCAATTCGGTTCCAGGACAGAGTGGTTCCAGGACCCCAGTCAAGTCACAGCGACTGGGGGCAGGAGCGCTGAGGTTTTTCCCCTGCTCCAGCTAGGAAGTGGTCCTTGTCAGAGGAACCCAGCCGGGGTAAATGGAGCTCAGATACAAAGGTAAATTAAAATTTAAGGTAAGAGTAGTTGAACTGAAATCATAGCTGAATTTGCGAATTTTTCCATTTCAACTTTTACAACCTTAAAGGGACACTATAGTAACCAAAACAACTCTAGGTAAAAGGGACAATATAGGCACACAGACCACTTCAGCTCATTGAAGTGGTCTGGGTGCAGTGTCCCAGGTCACTTAACCCTGCAATAGTAATTATTGTTTTTAAGAAACTGCAATAATGGGTGGAGCCTGACCACCAAGCCGTGCAGACATGTCTGGTACGGGCTCCTGCCTGGCGAGCAGAACCTGGGACAAAAACGACGGCTACATAGCCCAAGGACCTTCGGGGGTGCGCCACCCACGTCAGGGGTGCCCCCCAGAACCAAAAGACACGACCCGGGGGCCCGTCGGAGCCGGGAGCGCTGAAAACCACATGCGGCCTACTGGGACTGGAGCCGGGGGGAGGCGGCCGCTCTCCTCGGCGCAAGGGCCCTTAAGCGACTTCAACTCGGCATACCCCCCCCCCCCGGACCGGTCCCCACTGGACACATAGATCCGTCCAAAGAGCAGATTTGCCAGCTGCAAGGCATACAGGGGCTCCCGGACACCAGGTCAAAACCAATATGGCTGCTTAGCGTGGTCCTAATAAGCAGAGCGCCCGCATCCAACCACCCACGACACCCTTGGGGTTTTTTGACCGGCTTTGTGCAAACCTCAGGGATGCATTACTTAGCAGAGGGGCAACATACCTCCAGGCTGAACGGACGGTGGCCTCATGGATCAGACCCATGGCACGACGCCGATATTACAGGCACGTACCTCAAGCATCCAAGGGGGCCACGCAGCGGAGCTGGTACCTGAGATCCTCAAGGCGGGAATGGGCGCCATGTTCTCCGGGCGCACGCTTCCACTCGCTGACAAACGAAAGCTGATCCACCAAACAAGCGACGCACACGAGCACCTCATCCAACCAAAACTGTGACATTCAGTACCGCATGTCCCAACGCTTTACAGCCAATGCTGCAAAAATGGTGGCTGAGCGGCCGCTCACCCCACGGAGCACTACAGGGGCCGACCCACAAAGCAGAGTCACCATCCCCAAGAGCCACAAAGCTATCTATCACAGCGCACAAGACCTACCTACGCTGGGCATAGGCTGAACGGCCCACCATGCTGCCTCACAGGTATTTCTGGCCTGAACTGTTACGAACTCTCGCTACAGCGGAATACCCGGACTCAGGCGTCTAACACAGGCCACTTGCGGACTATGCCCCCATGTCATTTCGGACTTGATGTGACAACATTGGGTATACCGCAAAGCGCTCCCCAAAGGCCCCATGCCCAGCAATTCATGGGCACAGCACGGCTCAATGTACAGTTACTCTTCAACATGTTTATAACTCTTGTTTATGGCATTTTAAAAAATGTGTGCAAGTGAAAAAGTCTGCATTGTGATATAGTTGGTGATTTAAGTTCTCTTTCTTTCTGCTTAAAATAACTAAAATGTCTGAGCTTGCATGTATGTCTGACGCTCTGCTGCCCCCTGGTGGATAAACGTAATTAAGCTTATGGAAGTCTGTTCTTGATAATGACCTTTGCTCGTGTTTTAACGACAAAAATCAGCTCACTGTTTCGTCTCTCACCCATATGCCTAGCACAAATGCCGATTTAGACATGTTAAGCGACAATTATCTTGCTGTATTTTATTTAACTTCACGCTGACGATACAACTGTTTAGCCAAGCTTGCTAAAAATATAAAAATGTGCAGACTCTCATGCCACTGTTAAACCAATGTATATCTTGCAATACGCTGTTGTGGCGTCTGTTGATTCCTTGTACCCACCTGCACAACAAAAATAAAGAATAAAAAAAAAAGAAACTGTAATAATTACCTGCCAGCGTTAACTCCACCTCTAGTGGCTGTCTACCAGATAGCCACTAGAGTGACTTCCGGGTCATTAGGCAACTTTTGATCGCCTAATTGACGCTGAACGTCCACGCGTTATGCATGGGGACATCCAGAGCCACCCAATGGAATGCTGACAGTAAAATATATACAGATTAACGAATTACACTATTTGTTGTGAAGCACCAGTGTTCCAATATGTATGTTTGCATGTGTTTGTAAACACCTGTGTACATGTGTTTTTTTAAAAAGTACAGAGTTCTTGTGCTAAATTGGGGTCCATTGTAAATTAATTATTGCCCTTTTTCTAAGAAATGCCAAATTGTGTGCTTAATTTCAACGTCCATGAATACTATTTAGGTTTTGAAATGTTAGATGGATTTAAGAGTTACATGGATGGTATTTTGTATTGTTATGGGCAAATGCAAATATTGTATTTCTCAAACTGTGTACTTTGTCTTTAAGAGATATTGCAAACTGGCAAGGTGTTAGAAATGAAACATATTGTGTTTTATACATGTTTCTTTAAGCAATAACCTCTAACCTACTTTCAGTGAATAATATGTTTCAGCCAATTTGTCTTCGCTTAATACAAAACAAGTAATGCAATAACATCTTCAAGGCTATGCTACGTCATCAGACTTTAGGAAGCCATCTTGTCCCAAGCCAGGGAATTTCCCATGACGTGTGCACCGTTATGTTTTAGTATAAACATTAAGATAAGATGTTCAGACTTTAGGAAGCCATCTTGTCCCAACAAGACGGTAACCCTAAAATGAAAAAAGGTATAAATATGTGTACCTTTAAATGTTAACGGAGAGAGGAGAGATTTGGAGACAGACGCTCCATCTTATAATGACAGAGAGGCTGACATGATGACATGTTCAGGAGGGTATGTTAATCTATTAATGATATTGCAAGCATACAGTTTAGTCTTATAAACTCTGCTATAAATTACTGTAATTGATTTTGTATGGCTATATTTAAATTTTTTATTAAATAAAATATCTCTAAGACAAAACTTTATTGCTTCCAAGACAATCCTTATTTTATATTGTATTCTCAATTATTTATATATTGAGAGAAGCTCTTACTGACTACATAAAATTATGGCTAAGATATCTGTATGGTTAGCCCTGCTAAAGTTCTATGCTTTAAGACGTTATAGTAGTAAATATGGGAACCAGCTGCGGTTACAGTATATCTTATAATACATTCAAATCGATATTTAATATGCAGAAATGAAATGTACTGAGTAGAATTTACTATAACTAGATTAGAAAAATTGAACATTGTTAGCTAAATGAAATGTAAGTGAAAGTCAATATGAAACAACATCGTGTGTGTGTGTGTCTGTCTGTATTACCACAATATACCAAAATAATTGGTATAACATCTAATTCTAGATGTTTCAAAAATGGACAAAGACTGATGTACTACTGATATGTTATAAAAATATCGATCACATATCTTTATGCATTTTTTTTCAGTTGTTTGGTGAAGTTTAAAGACATGTTTGCTTTACCCACCCCTCTCTCTCCATCCTTTGACCCTCATATAACTGTCTCATCTCTATCCGTGTTTCTTCCACCTGCTACCTTTTGTTTCAATCCCATTATAACCTTCAGATTGTAAGCTCACAGATGCAGTGAATATGGTGGTATGGTTCCACACAATAGGTTAGCGAAATTGGTCTATATGAAAATTCTTGTTCTTGGGTAGAACATTGGCTTAAATATAGAGTCAAGAGAGTGGTCATTAATGGTAAATTTAATGGTAAATTTTCAAGCTGGACAAAGGTAAGTGGTTCTGTTCTGGGACCACTGTTATTCAAAATATTTATAAATGATCTTTAAGCAGGTGTTGAAAGAATGCTTCAGGCCGGTAAGGTTTTGTCGTGTATATAAAGGAGTATTCATTTTTGGGATTAAAGTATAATTGTTCCTCCTTATAAATCAATGGTAATACAACATCTTGAATATGCAATTTTCATTTTAACAAAGAATATTATGGCACTAGAAAACATGCCGAGGCGGGCTCCAAAATTAATTAAAGAATGGAAGATTTTAGTTATGAAGAAAGGTTAACAAATTTAAATATGTTTAGTCTAGAAAAATGGTGCCACAGTGGAGATATGATAGGATTATACACATATATTTAAGGCCAATACAAACCATTGTCTGAAAATCTATTCATAAACAGGACAATACGTAGGACACAAGGTCACATATTTAGACTGGAAGAAAGACGATTTTGTCAAAGGCGAAAAAAAAAGGGTATTTCACAGCATGGAGAATAAGGGTGTGGAATTATCAGCCTGAAAAGGCGGTTTTATCAACTGGATGCATACTTGCAAAAACATGATATTCAGACATTAAGAGATATCATTTTAATAGGTGGGGTAACAGCTTATTGATCCAAGGAAAGATTTGACTGCCATTTTTTTCCTAGTTTGTTGCAAAATTGGAAAGCATGTTTTGCCTTCTTTTGAATCAGCAAAATAAAAAACAGATATGAGAAAGGCTGAACTTGATGGACGCATTTCTCTTTTCAGCTTTGTAACTATGTAGCTCGGCTATGATTGGAAACCAGCATGCAATTTGTGACAGTAACTAGCAGGAATCTTTAAACTACCTTCCAAGAGCAGTTGCATTCTATAATAATATGGCTTTTTACGTCACCTAGTAAATCAACATGTAACAAAAATATATATTTAGCCATGAGTATTGAATTGTATTAAATATATATTAATCTTAAATAAACTTTAACGTAGATAAAAAAATAAATTCTGGCAACAAAACCTTTCCCCATGCTTTAAATAGTTAAACAGTGTCTGTGGACACTTTCATCTAATGTACTTTTATCTTCCATTTATAGTCATGAAATGTGTTCAAGACAACTGCCTGCAACTATTTATTGAAATGTGTTTTTTTTTTTTGAGTAGCGTTCGGCTTTTTTTATATATATAAATTTGTATTTTGATGTGTACAATAAATTGAAAGCAATGTATTTTGTAGCCCATGCCCACATACAATAAACCACGAAGCACTACCTAATCTCCACTATTTTATATTTTTTGTACAAATCAAATTCTTAGCGCTTTTTGCGAAGTACTTGTGAACGAAGGCACGTTGGAAATAATAACCACTGAAAAGAGCAATTCTATTTAAGGACCTTTAATGTACGAAATCATGGCTTCTAAGAAGTCCCTTAGAGAAGTATTTACAAAATGATAAGCAATGGAGTGTCAATCATTCCAAATGTTTTCTGTGTTTACTTGACACTACATGCTCTAGGACAAACATAAAAGTCGTGGGGCTCTGTAATATGTCACTCCGACCCTCTAAATATAGGTGCTTTCACAATTACATGTGTTGTCGAGTCTTTTAAAGGTTTCTCTTGAAGGAGCAATATTTTTCAAAGCTTCATAAAAATAACTTAAGGATACAATTTTGAAAGATTTTATCTGAGAAGTAACTAAGTTCTAAACTTTATTTTATTGCATCCTACCATTGATGTGGTCTAGGTGCAGTGCTCCTGTCCCCTTAGCCCTGCAATTGTGATTATATAATTCTTATTATTTCTATTAGTTTGTTTAATTCAAATTGACAATGGCTGCAAAACAGTTCCAGATCGTTCAGCCCCTTTACTTCCTGTTTAAGTTCATGGCTTCAATCAGGAAGTTAATGTCCAGGCAGCTTTAATTGGCTGAGAACATCAGTAGCTTCACAGAGTGAGTGTAAAAGATACATATTTTTTCATGTACATTTCTCAATAAGGAGCTACCGATAGACTTTTTTCGTTTGAATTTCTATTAAAGAGTAGCCAATGACATCATCATCCAGTACAAACAACGCAAAGCTAGGGCATGTAAAGTTATAGAAACATTGTTTTATTTCTACTCTCTCCCTCTTCTTTGCATGTTTTCTATATGCTGACTGCCGGACGTTATGCCAGGTTTTAACAAACAGAGTTTAGAACTATTATTGAAAGGCAGGTAAGATGGAGGCACCCTAACTAAAGGATACACACACACACATACAGTGGGTGTAAAACTTCCGTAAAACCCATCTCTCTGCTCTGTCAGATTTAATTTGCCTTGTGACACTTCCCCAAGCAGGGTAAACCTCATCCATGATGCTGGGTTCATTGCAATCATGCTGGTGTCTGAACAACATAGCACTCTATCAGTCACTCTGTTCCAATGTTCCCTAGCCAGAACTAACAGTGACGGCTAGAGAGTAACCACCTAGGTATTAGTTAAAGTTGCATGCTCTGAAAAAAAGGCACAGGTTTGTGCTATGATAGGTACACTTTAAATTTAGTGATAAGTAAATATAATATTCATAGAAACTTGGGTATTGACAGTTCCCCTTTACATGTACAAACCTACACATAAGAATCCCTTAAAACTAACCTCTTCAAAATAGCCTTCGACCTCCATGGGTAACTTGCATTCCTGATACCTATATCCTACTCTCCCAACTTAATTAGTTGGTCCATTCTCCACTTCACTTTCACCTTCTAATTCTGCTACTTTTCCTCCCTGTCAGTAGGTTAATACCCTCACACTGCCCTTCCTATTGTGCTTTTATTCCCCCCTTCTGTAGGTTGTAAGCTTGTTAGAGCAGGTCCTCATCAACCTGTTGTTCCTGTTAAAATGTGCAATAGGTTGTCCCATTTGTTGTTAAATCCCTCCTTTTATTACACTGTAAAGCACTGGAGAGCAAGTTGACACCGTACAATGATCAGATACAACATTAAAACTACCTGTCCCCCCCACCCTCGATCTCTGCTTTGTTACAATTATATACAATGTATTATTGAACTACATTCCCTTTCTCTTCTGTACCCTGTTTGAGATGGTTAATGACAAAATAAAAATTGTCAAATTGAAAAAAACTACCTGTCTAATATTGTGTAGGTCTCTCTCGTCCTATCAAAACAGCTCTGATGTATCGAGGCATGGACTCCACAAGACCTCTGAATGTGTCCTGTGATATCTGGCACAGCACATCCACCAGATTCTCAATTGGATTGAGTTCTGGGGAATTTGGTGGCCAAGGCAGCACCTTAAACTCTTTGGCATGTTTCTCTAAATATTTCAGAACAATTTTTGCAGGGTACATTATCCTGCTGAAAGAGGCCACAGCCATCAAGGAACACCATTGCCATAAAGAGGTTTGAGTGGTCTGCAACAATCTCTAGGTAGGTGGTATGTGTCAAGTAACATCCACATACATGCCAAGACCCAAGGTTTCCCAGGCCTTCCATCTTCTGCTGCTGCCATTGCTTCCCCAGGTAATCAATGCACATCCACCGACCATTCACCTGATCTAAACGAAGACATGATTCATCAGACCAGGCAACTTTCTTTCATTGCTCCATGATCCAGTTTAAAACTTACATCCCCATTGAAGGCAACTTCGGCATCATGGGCACTCTGACTAGTCTGCAGCTATGCAGCCCCTTATGCATCAAACTGTGATGCACTGCATGACCTGCAAACTTTTTATCATGGCCAGCATTATGTTTTCAAGCAATTTAAGCTACAGTTTGTTGCTCTTCTGTTCGGACCAGATGGGCTAACATTTGCTCCCCATATGCATCAACGAGCCTTGGGCACCCATGACACTTTTGCCGGTTCACCATTTTTTCCTTCCTTGTACAACTTTTGTTAGGTACTAACCCCTGCATACCAGGAACACCCCACAAGACTTTCCGTTTTGGAGATGCTCTGACACAGTTGTCTATCCATCACTATTTGGCCCTTGTCAAAGTCATCCAGATCTTTCCTAGTTTTCTAATTCAGATAGTTAAAGGAACACTATAAAACTCTAAAGCACTTCAACTATGTTAAGTGCTTTAGGGGTTAAGAGCCTGTCCCATTGTATTCTTTTCTAAAAGTGCTTTATTAAACACCTTTGGTAAGATTTTCCAGTGGTCAAGCAGACAGAAAAGAGGGATGCCTTTTCACAGATTGCACAAAACGGAAGTGACCAAATAACAAAGAAACCAAAATGGAGAATGGATGAGAAGGTGTTCTGCTCGTGGGAACCCAAAAGTTCATGATCGATGGTTAAGGAACAGCCACTACATGATAAATAAATAATAAAGAAATAAACCAGGGATCAGACTGACTGAGCACTTTTTAAAAGTGCTCAAGATCGCAAATATTGACCGAATGTGGACTTACCGGTAATTTAAATGCCAACATAGCATTCTATTGGGTCAGAATTCTGTCAGCAAATTCTGATCAGAATTAGTATAATTAAAAGGGGCACAAACATTTAAATAAATATAATTTATATTTTACCGTACAGTGCATTGCATGTGCCATTTTGGTTTGGTAGAAATTCTGATTTGTTTACATGGATTGTATTCGGACAAGCCAAACAGCAGTGTAGACAAAAATAAGTTTACCAAATTTAAAAAATGCAAAACATTTCCACGACATAGATCCAGCCAAATTGATTTCTCTAACTGTGCATAAGTCTAATAACTAGTAACGATATTCATGAGCAGAGGAATATGTTGGTGAGAAGATAGTCTCCCCACTAGATTAGAGGTAACTAACTCATTAAATTAGACAAAAAAGTGGGGAGCACCTAAATCAAGACCAACAAAGGTACATTCCAATGATACAAGTAAATGTATTTATTTATAACATCGGTGTGTTCATTTAAACCTAAAAAGTTGCAATTCCTTTATCAATTTACACCGGTTTGCAGTTTAGTGCACGAACCCTGTGTTTAAA
Source organism: Pelobates fuscus (assembly GCF_036172605.1). NCBI lineage: Eukaryota > Metazoa > Chordata > Amphibia > Anura > Pelobatidae > Pelobates > Pelobates fuscus. Next base: position 23,975,492 of record NC_086321.1, read on the forward strand.
TATGTACTACAAGTTTATCTTTCTCCACAGACACAGCAGGATTTACTGAGATAAAAAAAAATCAGTATTGCAAACTTTTACCTGTACAATCCTACTTGGGATTCTGGAGCAGATGGAGAGCCTCAGGAATAGGTTCATGGGGTGAAATGATTGAATTGCAACAGCAGTAAGAAGTGAAACTTTCAAATGTTACATGAACCTCCTGTAATACAATGCTATAGCTTGAGGACGTGAAAATACTTTAAGAGAGGAGATGTTTGTTTTCAGTGAGAGATGTGACTGTTTCAGCAGTGTGAGGAGCTTAAAAGGTAGAATGGAAAAAGAAAAGCAATTCAACTGACAGCACCGGGTTTCCTTGGATTGCAGCAGAGCTGAGTGAATACATTGTTGAACTGACTTGCAAACATAAACTAATAAACTTATTTCTATACAGGTAAGGCGAGATAGATTTGTGCCTTTTACCCATATGTGAAATAAGTGATATTATAGAGTTTACTTTAAGACACGAAGAATATATTTCATATTATTATTATTTAATTTGAGGGATTACGGACACATTTCTACAAAGATGATTAGCCCAAGTAAGGCAACTATAAATGAACACATACATAGAAAGGCTAGTATCTAGCTGAACATTAATCAGTTTATTGTAAAAAAGAAAGAAGAAAGAAGATAAATTGTTACTGATGCAGGTTTTTTAAGCATGAAATATAAACATATTTAATATTACTCGTTTTAATTCTGTTTTTGTGTGTGGGATTTGTGGGGTTGTGATTATTAGTAATCAGGGCCTGATTCACATTACATGCACCTGTAGTCACAACCCGTCCCCCACACTCCTAACTAATAAAAAAAAAAAAAAAAAAGGACTTTTAAATATGATGTAAAAATGTGTGAGTGCCTGTATGTAGTTTGTGCGCATGTACCACAGTGTATGTAATGTCTGCGTGCATGTCTGTGTATATGTATTTCTAGGTATGTGTGTCAGTGTGTGAAAAGTGTGTTTGTACAGTGTGTAGCGTTATATGTGTGTGTAACTGTGTGTTTATTAGTGTGTGTGTAAAATTGCAGGTAGTGGTAGTAGTATCTACCCAAAGTTAGACATAACCCACAAAGACATTAAAGGGATTCTCTATGCACCAAAGCAACATTAGCATAATACAGATTTTCTGTATAGATCATGTCCATGCAGTCTCCCTGCTCATTGCCTTTTATAATTGTGATCCCAGCCAAAGAGGCAGAGGTTGAGAGGGGAAACCGGCATGGCGAGGGAGAAAAGCTATGTAAAGTCACTATCTAATCCTGGCAGCACTGGCCCTGTCACCTGAACTGTGGCACTATAGCATTAGGAATACATATTTGTATTCCTAACGCCATAGTCCTCCTTTAAGGTCAAAGTAGGTATAGCTACCTTAAATCCCTACATTCCTCAATTTAGTAAATAACACAGACTGAGCCACCAATCCCACATTATCTCTCACAATTACCTAAATAGTCCTCTTCTCTCTTCTACACTAGTAAAAAAAAAAAAAAAAAAAAAAAAAAAGAGGATTCTGATTGGTTGCAGCAAAAGTCTTTTTCCAAAGACCAGGAAAGAATACTAACCTCTGATTGGATATTACAGCAGTCATTCAGAAGCGGTGAAAACAAGATGCTCTCATATTTCACCAGGTAACATATACTCTAGAGTTCTATAAACTATAGGCATTGTAACTGCATGGATAGTGTCACTAAAAGATAATTGATTCATAATTACAATAAACTTTACCTTGTTAACATTGTATTGGTGGCTTTGAATTGGATGAACTGGAAAGGTTACAAAAGGCAGATAGAGTAGAGGTTAATATACAGATACAATTATGTTGTTCTGGATCCATGCCTTATTGTTACACTATATACCGTATTTGTCGGCGTATAACACGCACTTTGTCTCCCTGAAAATAGGGGGGAAATGATGTGTGCGTGTTATACGCGATATACCATATTTACTTACCTGTCTTGAAGCGTGGGCCGGTGTTCAGCGCGCACCGCGGTACTGGAGCTTCAATTTCAGGTTCCGCTTTCCGGCGGGACTGAAAGGAAGTGTGCACACTTCCTTTCAGTCCTGCCGGAAACCGGAACCTGAAATTGAAGTTCCAGTACCGCGGTGCGCGCTGTGAAGCCGGCCCACGCTTCAAGACAGGTAAGTAATTATGGGACAAGGGGAGGGAAAGTGCACTAGGGGACACTATGGGAGGGGGGAACATTATGGGAGGGGTTGGAGATTACTATGGAAAGGGGGGGGACACTATGGGATGAGGGGGGAACACTATGGGAGGGGGTGGAGAATACTATGGGAGGGGGTGGAGATTACTATGGAAAGGGGGGGAACACTATGGGATGAGGGGGGAACACTATGGGAGGGGGTGGAGAATACTATGAGGGGGGAGAATACTATGGAAAGGGGGGAACACTATGGGATGAGGGGGGAACACTATGGGAGGGGGTGGAGAATACTATGGGAGTGGGGGGGGGAATACTATGGGGGGGAGAATACTATGGAAAGGGGGAGGGACACTATGGGATGAGGGGGGAACACTATGGGAGGGGGTGGAGAATACTATGGGAGGGGGGTGGAGAATACTATGGAAAGGGGGGGGGACACTATGGGATGAGGGGGGAATACTATTGGAGGGGGGGAAATTTCCTGGAATTTCCTTCTTAAAATGAGGTGCGTGTTATACACCGGTGCGTGTTATATGCCGATAAATACGGTATTTAGAATTGTGCATATTTTCACAATTTGGATTTTCAATTTCTCAACTTAATAATGCTTCTATTCTTTTCAAAACTAATGTGGAGATACAATTGTTGAGAGAGTATACATTGTACCATAGCGTTCAGGCGCCTTGTAAAATTATAACATAGGACAAATAACTATATTAAAAATTCTTTCAATTAGGTATGAAGGTAATATGATTTATTCAATCCTTTCAGATAATCATAAAATCATTAGGACACCCTTTCTGTAAATTTGAAGGTTCTATCATCATTTCAATATAATCAATATGTTAAAGTTGTCTATGACTGCAATGACTTACTGCTTTACACACACACACACACACACACACACACATACACACACACACACACACAGTGATACACCTTGAAAACTATTTACAAGACACAGTAAGTTATGCAATGGTTCAATTATTAAAGAGAAATAATCACCATGGTGAAAAAATAAATCGACACCATGGTGAAAAAATAAATCGATACTTTTCCATTCATATGCAAAGTTTTGACTAAAACTATCAGAATGTATACTTACTAGTACATAAAATTGCCTTAAATTTGGAAGGGATTAGTCATTTTGAAGTGGAAAGTAGAACCACTTAGTGTAGCAGAAATGCTCAATACTTATAACATTCAAATGCATTTTTTTTTTTATAGATTTCTATATACTTTTATAAACTTTCATATTAAACTTCTGTTGGGATGGAACTCAAGCAGAGGTCAAGCTCAGCTTGAACATCAATTTAGCCCTATGAATGTTCTAAAGAACTCAGCACCTTGGTGGGTACAGCTATTTGTTAAAAATTAACAATTGTATAAAATGAATGCACTCTGCTAGCATCATTTTGAAAACTGTTTCTCGTTTTTTAGAGACGTCCTGCTGTTATTTACCAATAACATGGTTGTGATTTGGCTGGAGAAAAACTTGCTGTAATTGGAATGTTAGTGATTAGCTTTCATAAAATCTTATTTCTGAGTATTTCGCAATGAATCAAATACATGAAAAACAACAACAAATAAAATGTACCAAGTAAACACAGTAAACATATTTTAAATAGAACAAGAAAAAAATTGCACCTGTAGACGTAGAATGTTAATATACAGGAAAGTAGGGAATTTGATGGGCAAGTGGAAATTAAACAACCGGGCAGTATCGATTTATTTTTTCACCATGGTGATTATTTCTCATTAATAATTGAACCATTGCATAACTTACTGTGTCTTGTAAATAGTTTTCAAGGTGTATCACTGTGTGTGTGTGTGTGTGCATGTGTGTGCGTGTGTGTGTGTGTGTGTGTAAAGCAGTAAGTCATTGCAGTCATAGACAACTTTAAAATATGGATTATATTGAAATGATGATAGAACTTTCAAATTTACTGAAAGGGTGTCCTAATAGTGTTGTCGCGAACCCGGAATTTTGACTTCAATGGGCAGGCGAATTTTAAAAACAACAGGGACTCTTTCTGGCCACAATAGTGATGGAAAAGTTGTTTCAAGGGGACTAACACCTGGACTGTGGCATGCCAGAGGGGGATCCATGGCAAAACTCCCATGGAAAATTACACAGTCGATGCAGAGTCTGCTTTTAATCCATAAAGGGCAGAAATCACCTAACATTGACACCTGTCCTCAAAGCCCAGCCCTGATACACACTGACACAGAGCAGAATAGAGACTGTTCCCTGTCCACAGAGACCATGATACACACTGACACAGAGCAGAATAGAGACTGTTCCCCCTACATAGGGTCACTTGGCAGATATGGATTGACACCTGTCCTCAAAACCCCTGATACACACTGACACAGAGCAGAATAGGGACTGTTCCCCCTACATAGGGTCACTTGGCAGATATGGATTGACACCTGTCCTCAAAACCCCTGATACACACTGACACAGAGCAGAATAGAGACTGTTCCCCCTACATAGGGTCACTTGGCAGATATGGATTGACACCTGTCCTCAAAACCCCTGATACACACTGACACAGAGCAGAATAGGGACTGTTCCCCCTACATAGGGTCACTTGGCAGATATGGATTGACACCTATCCTAATGATCCCTGATACACAGTGACACAGAGCAGAATAGGGACTGTTCCTCCTACATAGGGTCACTTGGCAGATATGGATTGACACCTATCCTAATGATCCCTGATACACACTGACACAGAGCAGAATAGAGACTGTTCCCCCTACATAGGGTCACTTGGCAGATATGGATTGACACCTATCCTAATGATCCCTGATACACACTGACACAGAGCAGAATAGAGACTGTTCCCCCTACATAGGGTCACTTGGCAGATATGGATTGACAAATCCCTGACAAACAGCTACCACATGCAAGGAAGGCAGCAGGGGCGCAAATGACCCACTCCCGACGCGGGAAGGTAGTGACGACAAATAACAATACAGGACTCTTTAGAGGCCCTGTAATTGTAATCAGTCCACTTGAAATCCTTTAACTTTGATCAATTGGAGGGAAGTCTGGTTCAGAGCCACTGACCCATGCGCAGGGCCAGCCTTAGGCCTTTGGGCGCCCTGTGCAAGAAATCTTCACCCTGTCACACCCATGTGCAAGAAATCTTCACCCTGTCACACACACACACACAGGCAGACAGCCATACACACGCACACACACAACTGCGACTGACTAGGTTTGTCACCTCCTCAAAAGGACGCATGAGCCTACAGGCATTGCGCATGAGCGTCCAGTAACGTGGCAAAAAAATTCCCAGCTCCCCAGAGGCTGTCCTAGCACCCCGGTCATACAAATATTCATTATCATTAACAGCTTTTTCTTGTTGGAGCAGGCGGTCGAACATTAGGAGTGTTGAATTCCAACGTGTAGGGCTGTCGCAAATCAGGCGCCTCACTGGCATGTTGTTTCGCCGCTGGATATCGGCAAAGTGAGCCATGGCCGTGTAGGAACGCCTGAAATGGCCACACACCTTCCTGGCCTGCTTCAGGACGTCCTGTAAGCCTGTGTACTTATGCACAAAGCATTGTATGATCAGATTACACACATGTGCCATGCACGGCACATGTGTCAACTTGCCCAACTTCAATGCCGCTATCAAATTTTTTCCGTTGTCACACACCACTTTGCCGATATCCAGTTGCTGCGGAGTCAGCCACTTTTCCACCTGTGCGTTCAGGGCGGACAGGAGTGCTTGTCCGGTGTGACTCTCTGCTTTCAAGCAAGTCAAACCCAAGACGGCGTGACACTGCCGTATCCGGGATGTGGAATAGTACCTGGGGAGCTGGGGGGGTGCCGTTGATGTGGAGCAAGAAGCAGCGGCACAAGAGGACTCAGCCGAGGAAGTTATGGAAGAGGATGGAGTAGGAGGAGTAGAGGAGGTTGCAGCAGGACTGCCTGCAATTCGTGGCGGTGTCACCAACTCCTCTGCAATGCCACGCATTCCTTGCTTGTCAGCCGTCAGCAGGTTTACCCAATGCGCAGTGTAGGTGATATACCTGCCCTGACCATGCTTTGCAGACCAGGTATCAGTGGTCAGATGGACCCTTGCCCCAACACTGTGTGCCAGACATGCCATGACTTCCTTTTGCACAATCGAGTACAAGTTGGGGATTGCCTTTTGGGTACCTTCCACTGCGGTGTCCCAATAGCTACAAATTTTTTGAACGCCTCAGACTCAACCAGATTGTATAAGCTGGCGGGCTAATAGTTCGGACAAGCCAGCTGTCAGACGCTGGGCAAGGGGGTGACTTGGTGACATTGGCTTCTTACGCTCAAACATGTCCTTGACAGACACATGACTGTGGGCAGATGTGCGGGAACTGCTCAAGGCGGGAGACGGAGTGGCGGATGGTTGAGAGGGGGCAAGAAGGACAGCAGTGGTTGACGTGGCTGAAGATGCTGGACCAGGAGGAGGATGGCGGCTTAGAGTAGGCGTGCTGCTTGTACTCATGTGTTGATCCCATAGGCGTTTGTGATGTGAGATCATGTGCCTACACAAAGCAGTTGTACCTAGGTGGGTGTTGGACCTCCCACGACTCAGTTTCCTTTGTCACAGGTTGCAAATGGCATCACTGTTGTCAGAGGCAGACACACAAAAAAAATGTCACACTGCTGAGCTCTGCAATGACGGCATTCTGGTGGTGGACACAGCATGCGTTGATTGGCGTGCTGTCGGGCTGACCCCGGGTGCCGATGCATGCTGTCTGACTGTGCCACTAGCTCCTTGCGACGATCCCCCCCTGCTTCCAACTGGTCTCCTCCTCCTCCTCTCTGTCTCCCCATCTGAACTTTCGCCCTGTTCTTCTTCTCTTCTAGCGGGCACCCACGTGACATCCATGGACGCATCGTCATCATCAACCGCTTCGCTTGTATCTGACAACTCAGAAAAGGAAGCAGCAGCGGGTACAACATCATCATCATCACACCGTACCTCCATGTGTTTAATGCTGCCTGCCTGAGACATATCCCTGTTATCTACATCCTCTAGCAATAATGGTTGCGCATCACTCATTTCTTCAAACGGGTGTGTGAATAACTCCTCTGACATACCAAGTAAAGCGGCTTTGGTGCTAGTTTTGGTGGTGGCGGCAGGCGGGTGAGTGCTATCTTGAGAGGTGCCTGAAGCTAAGCTGGAGGAGGATGATGCGTCAAGGTTCCGAGCGGAGGCTGTACAAGATTGGGTGTCCTGTGTTAGCCAGTCAACTAAGTCCTCAGAACTTTTCAAGTTCAGGGTACGTGGCTTCTGAAAACTGGGCATTATTCTAGGGCAAAAGGGAATCACAGCACCACGACCACGATGGCCCCTTTTGGGATTTGTGGTACTATGCGTGCAAGCTAATGTGAGACCAGATATGATTGGCAATGTGCACTGGAACAGTTCTGCAGAGCACACACTGTAGGCCTGAGACACCCGCTTGAAGACAAGTAACTGCTATTCAATATATAACAGTGAAAAACTAATTTTGGTTGTAAAAGCACGCTATAGAGACACAAGATATGAGTGGCAACTGTCAAAGCACGCTGGCACAGGTCTGCAGAGCACACGCTGAAGTAGGCCTGACACCAAGATGCTTGCAGACAACTAACTGATCTTCTATTACAGTGAAAAAAAATTATTTGTTTTAAATCTAAAGCTTAACCAATTGTTAAAACAGATATGAGTGGTGGCACTGGGCAAATAGGCACAGTATCCAATGTGAACCTCACACAGAAGCTGGCAGGCAGGCAACTGCTCTTCTATTACAGTGGAAACAAAATTTTGGTTGTAAAAGCACGCTATAGAGACACCAGATATGATTGGCAACTGTCAAAGCACGCTGGCACAGGTCTGCAGAGCACACGCTGAAGTAGGCCTGAAACACAGACGCTTGCAGACAACTAACTGCTCTTCTATTACAGTGAAAAAAAATTATTTCTTTTAAATCGAAAGCTTAACCAATTGTTAAAACAGATTTGAGTGGTGGCACTGGGCAAATAGGCGCAGTATCCAATGTGAACCTCACACAGAAGCTGGCAGGCAGGCAACTGCTCTTCTATTACAGTGGAAACAAAATTTTGGTTGTAAAAGCACGCTATAGAGACACCAGATATGATTGGCAACTGTCAAAGCACGCTGGCACAGGTCTGCAGAGCACACGCTGAAGTAGGCCTGAAACACAGACGCTTGCAGACAACTAACTGCTCTTCTATTACAGTGAAAAAAAAAAATTTATTTTAAATGTAAAGCCTAACCTATTGTTAAAACAGATATGAGTGGTGGCACTGGGCAAATAGGCACAGTATCCAATGTGAACCTCACACAGAAGCTGGCAGGCAGGCAACTGCTCTTCTATTACAGTGGAAACAAAATTTTGGTTGTAAAAGCACGCTATAGAGACACCAGATATGATTGGCAACTGTCAAAGCACGCTGGCACAGGTCTGCAGAGCACACGCTGAAGTAGGCCTGAAACACAGACGCTTGCAGACAACTAACTGCTCTTCTATTACAGTGAAAAAAAAATATTTATTTTAAATGTAAAGCTTAACCTATTGTTAAAACAGATATGAGTGGTGGCACTGGGCAAATAGGCACAGTATCCAATGTGAACCTCACACAGAAGCTGGCAGGCAGGCAACTGCTCTTCTATTACAGTGAAAAAAAAATATTTATTTTAAATGTAAAGCTTAACTTATTGTTAAAACAGATATGAGTGGTGGCACTGGGCAAATAGGCACAGTATCCAATGTGAACCTCACACAGAAGCTGGCAGGCAGGCAACTGCTCTTCTATTACAGTGAAAAAAAAATATTTATTTTAAATGTAAAGCTTAACCTATTGTTAAAACAGATATGAGTGGTGGCACTGGGCAAATAGGCACAGTATCCAATGTGAACCTCACACAGAAGCTTGCAGGCAAGCAACTGCTCTTCTATTACAGTGGAAACAAAATTTTGGTTGTAAAAGCACGCTATAGAGACACCAGATATGATTGGCAACTGTCAAAGCACGCTGGCACAGGTCTGCAGAGCACACGCTGAAGTAGGCCTAAAACACAGACGCTTGCAGACAACTAACTGCTCTTCTATTACAGTGAAAAAAAAATATTTATTTTAAATGTAAAGCTTAACCTATTGTTAAAACAGATATGAGTGGTGGCACTGGGCAAATAGGCACAGTATCCAATGTGAACCTCACACAGAAGCTGGCAGGCAGGCAACTGCTCTTCTATTACAGTGGAAACAAAATTTTGGTTGTAAAAGCACGCTATAGAGACACCAGATATGATTGGCAACTGTCAAAGCACGCTGGCACAGGTCTGCAGAGCACACGCTGAAGTAGGCCTGAAACACAGACGCTTGCAGACAACTAACTGCTCTTCTATTACAGTGAAAAAAAAATATTTATTTTAAATGTAACGCTTAACCTATTGTTAAAACAGATATGATTGGTGGCACTGGGCAAATAGGCACAGTATCCAATGTGAACCTCACACAGAAGCTGGCAGGCAGGCAACTGCTCTTCTATTACAGTGAAAAAAAAATATTTATTTTAAATGTAAAGCTTAACCTATTGTTAAAACAGATATGAGTGGTGGCACTGGGCAAATAGGCACAGTATCCAATGTGAACCTCACACAGAAGCTGGCAGGCAGGCAACTGCTCTTCTATTACAGTGAAAAAAAATTTTTATTTTAAATGTAAAGCTTAACCTATTGTTAAAACAGATATGAGTGGTGGCACTGGGCAAATAGGCACAGTATCCAATGTGAACCTCACACAGAAGCTGGCAGGCAGGCACCTGCAATTACATTACACAGGAAAAAAAAAAAAAAAAAGCAGCCTGATGTTATAGCCCTAAAAAGGGCTTTTTGGGGTGCTGTCCTTACAGCAGAGATCAGATGAGTCCTTCAGGATTGTAGTGGACACTGAATACCCTAGCCTAGCTATCAATTTCCCTATGTAATCATCAGCAGCTAAACTTTCCCTCCTCTCACTAAGCATGCATCTTCCGAATGAATCGAAAATGGATGCTGGGAGGGAGGTTGGAGGGTGTGGAAGGGAGGGAGTGCTGCTGATTGGCTGTAATGTGTCTGCTGACCGAGAGGCACAGGGTCAAAGTTTGCCCAATGATGACGAATAGGGGGCGGATCGAACTACGCATGTGTCCGCCCGCCGCGGCGAACGCGAACACGCTAATTTCGCCGGGAACTGTTCGGTACATCACTATGTCCTAATGATTTTATGATTATCTGAACGGATTGAATAAATCATATTACCTTCATACCTAATTGAACTAGGTAGGATTTTGTATCCTCTTCAAATGTATTTTTTTCTGGTGCACTAAGTCGTTTGTTATGTCCTTTAAGAGGAATTTTAACACTATATGATATTAGGTTAAGCATTGGATCGCGACCCCGATTACATTTTTAGCGGGTACCCAGCTGTTAAAACATCAGTTTAATTTTGAGTTTATCTTTTCAGCAGTCTGTGTTTCCTCCTTTTTACAGCTTTTGAGCCTCAGCTTTTCCTTTTCAAGCCTTATTTATTGTCTCTCTTTTTTTCATACTAGTAAGGGTCTCTGTAATTATTGTATAACTGGGGGTTATATCATTATTTAACTGATACTCTGAATATTATAGTGGGGCTCTGTAATACACCCATAGTGCATATTACTGTGGGGTTCTGACAGCCACACTGAAATCCCAAGGGCTCTGATATACTCTACGTACATACACTACACCATGAGTGTTTCCCAGGCGGCACAGAACATATATATTATAATTAATTTATATAATAAAACTTCAGAAGCTCGTTTCTTAATATTCATATGTCATTTGTTTATTAGATAGCTCCCTTATTTGTTAACCTTACCTGTGTGTGGTATAACCTATGTGTGATTGTCATATTTAAGGATACCAAATTAGGGAGCTATCTACTAAACACATACACATGTACATACATATACACATAACCACAGATATACACATACACACACAAACACACACATATATAATCACCGACCTATACACACAATCACACACACAGGCATATACACATTCACAGACATACACATACATACACATAATCACCGACATGTACAATTACTGACTCCCCACACATACCAATACAATCACAGACACACACACAACCACAGACCGATGCACACAATCTCATACATACACACTATCACAAGGATACACATAATCACAAATATACACACAAATATACACACACAATCACAAACCCACACACACATAAAATCACAGACCTATACACACAATCACATACAAACACATAGACATACACATACACACACTCACAAATATACACAGACATACACACAATTACACACATAATCACAGACATGCATAAACACAGTCACTGACCCACACATGTACAGATACAATCACAGGCACACACACACACACACACACACACACACATGCAATCACAGACCTATACAAATAATCACAGACATACTCAAACACAATCACAGACCCACACACATACAATCACAGACACACAATCATATACACACATAATTACTGGCATACACACTCAAAAATCACATTCATACACACATTTAGTAATTAAGTGGTCCACCCAGCCCTACTACCTTGCTCCAGGAGGGCTACAGTGGATTCTCTCCTTGTTGGCCAGTGGTTGCTGATGTGATGTGATGGGATCACTGTTTGAGGTCAGGTCCCTACTGTGCCCAGTAGTAATGCAGATGCCAGGATGACATAATTTTCCAGCTGTCGGCTCACTGCAGAGCACGTGAGCGAGCTGTGCAGAAAGAGCACAGTAAGTAATGGTCTCCCTGCCACCCTTGCCACCCGGCAGCCCGGGTTGGACACGCCTGCACTACACAATAAATGCTTATCACTATGGAGCTTCTTTAAACTACAATAAATCATAATACACTACTAATTTATAAACTAGAAAACTAACAAAATTATCTCGGCATACCTCTTCTGCCACTGTTGACCACCATCAGATCTCTCCAGGAATAAGGACAACATTTCAAATGTGATTATATATATCGTGTGGTACTCAAGTTCATCACATTAAGAGTTATTCAGGAATTAAAAGTCAATTAGATATACATTTCAAAACTGAAGGCACAGCTGACTTGAATAGTTTTTTTCTTTTTCCAAATTGGTTATTAGCAATAGCAATTTGCTTAGCAGAAATATATAAACGGACCAGAAATGTTTACTATGTGCACAAATATACAGAGTATATTTATGAACCCATTTAAAAGAATGTCACTTTCCACAATGACTTTAACATTCTGAAGCACATTATGGCTTCCAGCGCTTTAGATAATCTTATCTCACAGCAATTCAAATCTACAAATGCCATATTGTGATATCACTCAGGAATGACACCAAAATTATCAGCAGCAATTTTAGCAAGATATCATTTAAGCACAACCTATTTTCAGTTTTGTAACATCTGAATCTTTACATGAAAATAATATGTTACATTAGGCGCATTGCACAATTGTGCATAAAATAGGAAATATTAAAATGCTAAATTGTTTCAAAAGGACACTAAATGCCAGTTATATGTTCATTCATGTATTATCATGATGTCGTTATGTTCCGTATTGTCACGTATCACAGTTTGTCACAGTTCTAATTTTGGAAAACAATAATCTTGGTTTACAGGTATCTCCTCAGGGCTTATTCACTAAACAGTAAAATGTGGATATTTGAACACCTGCCTGTTTTGATGTGTCTTCTTGCAGTTTTTTGTTATCTTTACAAAGAGAAAGGGGATGGCTATTCATAGCCATGGATCATTTTATTTGTCTTCCTGAGTCCAAAATTAATAACGGATTTCACTTTAGTTGTTGACAAATAGACTTTTATATTTAACAGCTATGTGTTTGCTTCTCTCTAACCATACTCTTGCCCCTGGAACTACACTTGTGGATGGTAAAAAATTTCAGTTCTTCTGCACCACTTCAGCAGATTGGAGGGGAAGGGGGGTCGGCTTGGCCGAATTTTGGTATGTTCAAAGATTTTGGGTAAACCATTCAGACAGCCCAAACAGCAGTAAAAATGGTGCCTATAACTGTGCTGGCATGTGAAAATGGCTACATTATTGCCTGGCCTAATGACTATGAAATATATCATCCATGTTTGCAATGCCAATTCTGAGTTGTGATAATTAGACTTTTACATTTCTGGATTAAAAAAATAAAGAAAGAAAGAAATAGAAAGTGAGAGAACCTTTAAAATAATAATCGATTGCAACAAACAGGAGAAATTTTACGTTGAAAAAAGTAGATTTATCCAAAAATGAAAGGGAAAGTTAGTGGGCACTTGTCCACTTGGCAAAAACAAAGCTTCACCACACGTCCACTCTATGAGTGCTGGTAGTAAGGGTCGAGGATGCAGCACTGCTAGTAGATTCTGACAACTGCATGGAATCAAATATAGCCCTAATGCCTGCCCCAGTAATCTCTTGTTCTGTTTCTTCCCTCAGTAGGAGGGACTTGTAGTAGAGTAGACTTGTGTGCAGTAATCTTTGTCTTACTGGCCCTACTCATGCAGTGCATGTAATATTATTTTTTTTTTTTTTATTTAATAATTTTTATTGTTTTGTAGTTTTGAAAATAAACATACATTGTTAAAGCGAGTTTACAACATAGTAAGATATAACTTATACAGAGTCAGGATCAAACAGGTTGACAATAGGTTACATTAAAGGTGGATCTAATAACAATTACTGTATTCTTTTTTTATATATTAGTGCAATTAGGGTTTATAAAGTCTCTGGAGATTTAATTCGATGTTTCTTCGTTTATCTTTGTATTACTCGTTGTTAAGTAGAGGTTCCATAGTGACATACCCTTGATATATTAATATATTGCAATATGAGATGAAGTAGAGTAAGATAAGGTAGTTAAAAATGAATTTATAAAAGTATGTAATGTTAAATAAAGGTAAATTAAAATAAATTAAAGTAAGCACAAGTAAGCAGAGGTAAGTGAAGGTAGAACAAATTAAATTAAGTAAATAAAGGTATGTAAAGGTAGGTAAAGGTAGGTAAAGGGCTGTAAGACCAAGTTATTACTTGAGGGGGTTACTGATGTGGATTGTTAAGACTATAGAATAGTCTATATGTTTATATGTTTAATAGCCTATGGTGTGCAGTTATTGTATTTATTCCAGGGGTTCCAGATCGCTCTGAATTTGTTAAGTTTCCCTACTTTGGCCGATGTAATTTCTTCCATTAGTTTGATCTCTTCAACCTTCTGAATCCACTCCCGTATCATGGGAGGTTGAGGTTTTTTCCAGTATTTAGGGATGAGTTGGGTGGCTGCCATAGCTAGGTAGCAGAACAGGGTGTGTTCTATCTTTGAGAGTTCTTGTGGTCTGAGAAGGAAGATGTAATATTCCTGTGAGCAAGTAAAGGTGTTTAGGTAAATTAGTTGGACAATTTTGTGAATTCTCTTCCAGAATTTATGAATAATTGGGCATTGCCACCAGATGTGGGCATGGTGTGCATTTGGGTTTTGACATCTCCAACATAAGTCTGGTGAATTAATGTAGAATTTGTGGAGTTTAGCCGGTGTGTTGTGCCAGCGGGTTATTCTCTTGTAGTTACATTCTTGTGCATGAGTGGATATTGATGCCTTATGAATAGAGGTAAAGGCTTTTTTCCATTGGGTACTAGTTAGAGTAGTTTGAAATTCATTTGACCATTTCAGGGTGAAGTTGAGAGGTTGTTGTGGAAGAGCTTCTCTAAGTATAGAGTGGATAGTTGAAAGAGTTTTAATTCTTGGTGGGTGTTTAGAACACAGAAGTTCGAAATCTGTTAGGGGCCTATTTCCCATCGGTAATAGAGATTTAGTGTTAATGAAGTGTTTCATTTGGTCATAAGAAAATAGTTGGATTCCGGAGTGTTTATCTAAGCCCGTAAGTTCTTGTAGGGTTTTTAGTTCGTTCTCCTTAGTTACGTCGCGGAGTTTTAGAAATGGGCCTTTGAAGTGGAGGCCGAGTTGTACCCCTGCGTTGCCTTCCATTAAGTAGGGGTTGTGAGATAACGGGTATATTGGTGGTGGATATGGTGCTATCTCTGTTTGTGTTCTTAGTTTGAGCCATGTATGTAGGGTTGGGGAGATTGTTGGGTGTTTATTTAGTTTTCCCATTCTTTGATTATCGATGAGGATCCAAGGAAGTATATAGAGCGGAATATCTGTGCAGCTATTTTCGAGTTCCACCCATTGGAGAGTGTTGGAATTGTTCGTCCATTCGTATATCCTTTGTAAGTGGGTTGCTTTGTAGTAATTTTCAAGGTCTGGAAGGTTTAGGCCTCCTTGTTCACGTGTCTTTATTAGAGTTTGGTAAGCCAGACGGGGGAATTATGAGCCCAAATAAATTTCAGGAGTAATGATTTGAGTGTGGAAAAGAATTTATATGGTATGTGTAGCGGAATTGTTTGTAGCAGATATAGGATACGGGGGAGGATATTCATTTTGAAGATGTTAACTCTGGCTAGCAATCCAAAGCATGGCTTGTGCCATCTAGAGAAGTCTTTAGTGATAGAATCAATTAGAGGCGGGAAATTTAAGGAGTAAGTGGAATCTAATTTTTTGGGTATGTGTACGCCTAGATATTTAATGGAAATAGGAGACCATTGAAAAGCAAATTTGGATTTGATCTCCTTACTTAATGTATCTGGTAGATAGATTGGCATCAGATCGCATTTGTTGAGATTGGCTTGAAAAAATGAAATCTTCCCATAGAGTTGCATCTCGTTGATGATGATGGGAATAGTTCTATGAGGATCAGCCATTGTGAAAAGAAGATCGTCTGCGAAAGCTGTGACTTTATAGGTTCGATTTTTGATCTGTATTCCCTTTATTAGGTTATTATCACGGACGCCCTGGAGGAAGGGTTCTAATACTAAAATAAATAAGAGTGGTGATAGAGGGCATCCTTGTCTTGTGCCATTTGATATCGCTATTGAATTTGATAGCTGGCCGTTGATTCTCAGTTTTGCAGTAGGTTTTGAGTAGATAGTGTCTATCCATTCTGACCATCTAGGGCCAAAGTTGAGAACATTCAGTGTGTGTTTTAATAGCGACCAGTTGACTCTGTCAAAAGCCTTTTCTGCATCAATGGCTAAAAGTGCGCTTTTGATGTTATGAGTTTGGGCCCAGTGGATAATATTTATGATTTTCGTGGTATTGTTTTTGGCCTCTCTTCCAAGTATAAAGCCCGCTTGATCTGGGTGTATTATTGTTGGCATAATTGGTTTGAGTCTTGTGGCCATGATTTTGGTCAGTATCTTCAGGTCTATATTGATAAGTGAAATAGGTCTGTAGTTCCCACAAAGAGTTTTATCTTTACCCGGTTTGGGGATAATAGCGATAGTTGCTTCAAGTGCCGAGTTTGGGATAGAAGATGATAATTGAGACATATTATAAGCTTTAACAAATGGTTGTGCTAATATGGACGATAGTTCTTTGTAGTATTTCCCGGTATATCCATCGGGGCCCGGGCTTTTGCCCAATGGTAGGGATTTGACTGTCGTTCTGAATTCTTCTTCAGTTATTGGGCTATCTAGAAATGCAATTTCGTTTAAGGGAATCGTGCGTGTAATCCTAGGTTTAAGAAATTCTATTATTTCTTCAGAAGTTGGCTTAATATTAGTGAGATTATAGAGTTGAGTATAGAATTCGTGAAAAGCAGAAAGTATATCCGGCATGTGACATGTTTTGGTTCCGTCCCGTTTCTTAATTTCAGAGATGAATGTCGATTGTCTTTCTAGTTGGATAGATTTGGATAAAAGTTTGCCTGCTTTGCCACTTTGGGAGTAATAGGTGCTTTTTGTTAAGGATAGTTTCCTTTTCGCTTGAAGCTGTAGGATAGATGCTAGTTCCGTTCTTTTGCCTAAGAGCTTTTTGTATTCATCTAGGGAAAGATTGGATTTATGTTTGCTTTCTAGGTTAGTGATGTCTCTTGTGAGATTTTCTATCTGTTTTTCCTTGTGTTTCTTGAGAGCGGCTGCTGATTTAATGAGTTCTCCTCGAAGAACTGCCTTGTGGGCTTCCCAAGTCATGATAGGAGTAGTGTCAGTGGTGTTGTTTTCTGAGAAATAATTTGATGCCGCTTCTCGTAACTTGTTTAAAGTTGTTTTGTCATTAAGGAGTGTATCATTAAGTTTCCATTGGAAGAATGGAGTTGAATTGGTAGGTAGGGTAAGAGTAAGTGTCATGGGAGCATGGTCTGACCATGTGATCGGGCCATATTTGGCTTCTTTAATTAGTGGGAGATATCTATGTTGTAAAAAAATAGTGTTGATTCGGGAGTATGTGCCTGCAGGTGTGGAGTAGAAGGAGTAATCTTTCCCTGTGGGGTGGATGGATCTCCAACTGTCGTATAGTTGTGCCTCGTATAAGGATTTTTTAATGAGGGAACGTGGTTGGGATTGATATTCTCTAGAGCTTGAGGTGGTGTCTAGTGATTCATCTAGCACTATATTCATGTCTCCTCCCATAATGAGGATTCCTTCTCGAAAAATTTAAAGTTTATGTAAGATTTTTTGGAGAGTGTGATTTTGTTTTTTATTTGGTAAGTAGATGTTGGCCAGTGTGATTTGTGTATTACCTATTTTGCCTTTGACGAATATATATCTCCCAGAATCTTCAACTAGTTGTTCTTGAAAGGAGAATTGTACGTGTTGACTTATGAGAATTGCCACCCCTTTAGATTTCGCTTCTGAAAAATGACTATAATATCCTAGAGGAAAGTCCTTATTACGTAGTTTGGGAGCAGAGTATTTTCTGAAGTGAGTTTCTTGTATAAAAACTATCTGTGCCTTATATCTTTTGAAGTCAGTAAGAGCGAGGGATCTTTTTTTGGGGGAGTTCAAACCCCTAGCGTTTTGAGTGTGGATAGTGATAGTAGTCATGATCTCCTTGGATGATGAGATATGGGTAAATTGACTCGGTGTTCTGGTTGATAGGGATATTTGAGTGAGTGAGTAGGAGATATAAGTGGGTCTGTATGGTGGAATATAATTTAATTAGATGGAAGACAGAGGTTGATGTTTGGCCTCGGAAATGGAGTATGAGACGGAAATGGGGTATGAGGAGGGGTAATTGTTTAGTTTTTTAAAAAGGAGTATTAAAGTTAAGGGGTTTTGGGAAGTTGTGAGAGGGAGGTATTTCTTGGTCTTACAGCACCTGTGGATAGATCTGAAGAGTCAGGTATTAATATAGAAGTTTTCAGTTACAGTAATTAACTGGAATGGTTAAGTGATATAACCAATTATCAATAACAATGTAAGCAACAATATCAAACAATGTATAGAAAATAATAAAACATTTAACAATGGTTAGAGATAGTGAGACCCTCTGAAGAAACAGAGGTTGAATATGCCTGTCAAATCCTGAGAGGATTAAGAGTACTCGCTAGGTGAGATTGTCCTGAAACTATAGGTTCAGGGAGAAAGTGAAATGAGGGGAGATGATTAAGGATAGGAAGAGGGAAGATAATGATATATAGAGGTAGGAGAGGGAGAGAGTATGGTGAGAAGAGAAGCAAAAAAGAGGAGAAAGAGTATAATAGACAGAGGATTAAGAATTTTTCCCCTGAGGGAAATTCAGTTCTATCTCGACGCTAAAGACAGAACCAGGTTTTAATGGGGTTGTGGACTAGATCTGAGGCTGGGGACTCAAATTACAATCTCAGAGCTTAGTAAATTGTGATGGAGAATTAGAAGGTGTTTAAATTGCCAGCATTATATATGTGTGCAAGTAAGTTGAGGTGTCTGTTTAAGAGTGACACATTTTACATTCAGTAAGTTCTAGCGAAATCTCTAGCTGGTGATTGAGGGTATGGAGGTCATACGTCTTTACTGATGTTTAGAGGTAATAGTAAATAGGGAGAGTTGTCATGTTATGGTTTGTAAGGAGCTGGTGGAATAATCTCGGTACAGTCAGGTAGGTTATTACATATTTCGAAGGGTATTTGTAATTATTGACACATATGTTTGCCTCAATCGTGATTGAGTAGTAGTTATCTAGGAAGTTAAGGATGTTATTATATATCTATATAGGTGAAATTGCAGGAATGTATAAATGAGTTACATAATGACATCTGAATAAAGACGTAGTGGATGTAAGAGGTTTGGTTTCTAAAATATATATATGTCACGATTGTTAGCATTAGATTATATTAGTTACAGTCTATTAATACAAGATATGCAGGTTTAAACATGACTAACATTACTATTATACTGTAATCAAGAGTTAATTATGTAAAAAATGCAAGCTTGATTAAATCGATATACGACCTGTTACAGTAGAGCTTTAACGAAAATTCAGCATGGATTTAATAAAGCAAAGGTTGGATGAATGCTTGATTCCAGTGAATTGGAGACTTATGAAAACGGCTGGGTAATAGCAGATTTCACCAACTCGAGAGTTCATAAAAGTCTCGTGTGTATTTATCAACAGATCATCGTGGGAGATTGTCTGTGGTGTTTTGCCTCTGCGGTGTGCCTTCGTTGAATTTTTGTTGCCTTTGGCTGGGAGACTGGAATCTTCGGTCTGTGCGTCTTTTCCTCGCTGGCGTAGCCCATCTTTGTCTTTGGGAGAGCGGCATCATGGAGTCTTGGTTAGGAGGTGGGTTATTCCAATTTACCACTGGTGTACTCGGTAATTCTAATGCTTGGAGAAATGGAGGTATATCAAAGAATGTTGAAATAGAGTGGATAGTGCCCTTGTTAGATACTATCAGGGCAAAAGGAAATCCCCAACGGTATCTTATATTTCTCTTCTGTAATAGCTCTGTGATGGGTTTGAGGGCCCTACGCGCCTGGAGTGTGTACCACGATAGGTCTGGGTATATTTGGATTGTGCATCCGTGAAATAAAAGAGGTTGATTTGTGTCTCTTAGAGCTTTGATGATATTATCTTTGACGTTAAAGTAGTGTAGCCTACATATAATATCTCTCGGGCTGTCTTGTGACAAGCTTCTAGGTCGCAAAGATCTGTGGGCTCTATCAAATAGGATCGGATTGTCCGTGGGATCCCCCAATATTAGATTAAAGAGCTCTGTGAGGAGTTCCATAATATTTTCCCCTTGTGTTTCTGGCATACCTCTGATCCGGAGGTTGTTTCTCCGACTTCTATTATCGAGATCATCGATGTGGCGTTGAGTAGCGGTCCAATTCGTTATTTGTGAGTCAAGTGTTGTCGCAATGTTTGTAATTTGCGTTTGCATCATGTATCTTTCTTCTTCCAGGTCTGATACTCTAAGGTTTAGCTGTTGGACGTCAGTGCCCATCGCTTCCATTTTGGTTTGGAAGGACGCCTCCATTTTGTTGAACATGCGTTGAATATCAGCTATCGATGGTAAGTTTTTAACTACTCGTTTTAAATCTATGTTGTCTTGATCGTCGTGATTGTCAGCTTGTTGAGAGCTTTCAGAGTAGCTGGGGCTACGTGGTGGCATAGAGTCTGAGCTAAGTTCCGTTTCTAGAGTATTCGAGGCTGCGGCTGCGGCCTCCGATGGACGGTCAGAGTTTTCCTTAAAATATCTGGTTAAGGAGCCCGATTTAACTATCGGTGTTTTCCCTGATTGACCTTGACCATTCTGGTTTTTTCTTTGGTTACCCATCTTCTTCTAATTTCTCCGATTGCGGTGGATTGTAAATGAGTCCGGAGCAGGAGGATTAATGTGCGTCCATTAGGTTCGGCAGTCGGCCACGCCCCCTGCATGTAATATTATATGATTCATTTTATAGATGGAGGCTGCTGGAGGTTTGGGGTGTGACATATCCCTGTAGCCTCCAATAGTATGACATGTGCAGCATGAATGAAGACTCACAGAGATCAGTACAGGCTTCAGAGATGAAGAATCTGTTTCCCGTGACTCCACTGCCACCAATGACAACTGTATGTAGGGTTATTTACAAAGTACTCACTCTCCTATGTCTTCTGCAGTACTGACAGTGACAGCCTCCTTTAATTGATGACAGAGATGCAGGATCTGTGTGCAACACTAAATAATGTCCCTGCTCCTTCAGCAAGGCATTTCCTTTGTAGGAGGCTGTTAATGGGGATATGGGAAGTGAACCCGTGCTGTCCAGCCTCACATACAGACACTGGGGGAGCTTGGACAGTACTTAACAGCCCACTTAAACTTCTAAAATTCAGATTATAAGTGCTGAAAACAGACAACCCAGAAGATATGCCCCTACTGGAAAAATCCAGCCCTGCTTTCAGCCTGTCACCCACAAAACCTGTATGGTGGAGGCACAATAGGCAGTTGCCCCCTTGCAAGCCATCCTATGAATCCCAACATATAGGAGCAATTGATTTTTTCTTACTAGTTATTCATAAGCTATCCTGGACTCTGTTTTATTCCTCCAGTCCCTTGGTTCCTTAACATTTAACATATTTGTAGATACTGGACATCAGAGAGATCTTTGCATTCAACAAAAACACCTACACATACTTTTTTATCAGCAGATACCTACCGTAAAACTGGTCTGCTTTGTCCTCAATCCCATAGCCAGAAAAGTAAGTGCAATTACCTGATTATTTCACATAGCTACACAACAAAGTCAGAATATACCAGTACGTTGAGTCAACTACAGGCACCTCCCAAATGTGGTGCAACTTTCCATTTATAGATATATTTTGATAAAATATAGTATTTTGCTGTCTGGTAATTGCATTGTTCAACTACATTATTTTCAACTGCATTGTCCTCTAAATCATAGAATATGAGAATTCGATTTTGGGGGGTAGACAGTGTCTGACAATTATGTGAATACAAATACCAGAGATGTACATTAAGTCCTGTAACCTTAGTAACACAAAAGGCTTTTTATTTTTAATTTATACAAATAAGAATGCTTTATGAGGCTCCTTTATTATGCTGATGGATTGTGCGAATTTAATTAATTCAAGTTTCAGTTGTATTTGTATATTTTAGCTGGTAGTGACTTTTTCTTGATTAGTTTAATGTTTCTCTTGGTATAAAGGCCACCTAGTAGAAATATAATTATATGTACTAATGAGCTGATTAATGAATTGTTGTAAAAATGCACAGGGATACGCAGTGCTAATTAATCACATTTGTTGATGTTGAGATCCTCGTGATATATAATTGCCCATAACATAAAGTATATAGACTTCTTCTATTGTTAACTTTACATCTTAGATCAGGGGAACAAACTCAGTTCTTAATGGATTGAAAATGTATCAACGCTTCAGGATTTTCCTTATAAACAGGTAATCAAACAAGAGCATTATATATCACTGAGGAGTATAACAACCATTCCATTAAAATCTCAGTCCCTGGATATATGAGTTTGATGTCACTACTCTAATTATAAAGATTATATGTAGAATTCTGCAAAATTGAATAATTATGCAGCTTTGTAATTGTGCAGAATGGAAGAGGCCCGATATTTAAAGGGTTTTTGCATTCCCCCCCCCCCCCCCCCCCCCCCCCCCCCACCACCACCATCTTATTTCAGGTGTGATGTGTAGGTTAGGTTAAGTGTGCTTATGCTGGTAGATTTATTTGTTCCATAAGACTCTTCGTTCCATAAGCCTCTTCCCAATCTGGAATGCTTTGTTCCAAAAATGTTGCTGCATATGATGTCATAACATGTAAATTGTAGTTCAGAGAGGGGTGACAATTGAATTAAAACTGATAGAAACCTTTAACTTTTCCACAAATCACCATTTATTGGATAGGTTTAGCAGTACGTCTGAAAATAAGTAAAGCAAGTTACTAACTGGTAAAATGATAGCTCACTGTAGAAATGGTATTAGTATGTATGTGAGTATACAACCAAGCACAGGCACATTCAATTCAATAATGGGTGCAAACTTAGAATGTACTACTTCCTCTAGTGGTCAAAATCAGAACTACATTATATATTAATTCTAAGTGCACACATTCGGAATAAGTATTAATAATGTTTTTTCAATATATGTACACGTTGCATATGAATGACTGTCTTCTTTATGGTGCATTATTTGTATCTAATCTGTTTAATATGTAATGTGTTATCTATATAATTATTTAATAAGGTTAACTCTAGCCTATAGTGTCTCTTTAAGGCTAACTAAAAATGACAAGTAATGTCCTTTAATTAGTAAAAAAAAAAAAAAAACGTAATAAATATATATTACCTACTGTAGTTAAGTTCCGTGGAGCTAAACTCAAGAGGCAGCAATCGCTCAGAGCACCTTCCTTGCAAAGACTTCTCATTTAGCTGCATTAGGAAGTCTGTGATTGGACAGTCACAGAAAGTCTGGGCGGGGTTAGAAAGGGAGTTCTCACAAAGGAGTCCGCAGCTTTTACATACACACCCAATGAAAAAATGCATAATTAAATGGATGCATGTTTTCAATGGGAAATATATCTTCTATGTAGTTATTGTTTTATGTTTTTTTTTTATGTATTTGGGCACTTTAGTGTCCCTTTAAGTGCCAGGTGTTGTGAGGAGGGGGCAGGATAGAAGATAACCTTATACTAAACAAATTCAGCTTCATTGAGTTGGAGATATTTTATTTGGCGATATTTTGAAAACTATTTGTGACTTCTATTTATTATGATTTTTTTTTATTTTTTTTTTTTTTTTTTAAATTACTGCAAAGTAATTACAGCTAAGGCTGTAACAGAAACACATTTTTATTACTGTGAGTTATGTACATACTGCAATATTTATGTTGCTTTTCAAAAAAGCAATTTCCTTTTTGCTAACTAATGTATATTATCATATGTTCTTTCTAAGACTTTTTCAAATATGCAACAGCTTAGATATTACCTGTATTCACAAGTTAAAACAAATCTCTGTTCAACTTATTCATTTAATACTTTTTGTATAATAAAATTGCATACAGCGGTTGCCATGACTTCAATAAAAATTTCATAGTAAAAATATTTAAAACAGACTTTATTGGTGACTTCAGCATGTTGCGCACCATTGCAAAACTCAAAGATAATTATATAATAAATACTCTTGCAGTTTCACTGTAGCTATGCTTATGGGTGCAGATATGAGTTGGAGTCTGTACAATTAAAATCAGAAATATTACTTGTAAAATAATATTACTGTTATAAATATGTTTAAAATAATGTATAAATTAGAATAAAATCAGTGTGTGGGTTTTGTCTGTCCCGACTTGGACCAGTTAATTTGAAAGCCTGTTATCAGGCTATGTATTTCAAAAAGGGTAATTGCATCTCGGAGAGATGTTGCAGGATCCAAAGGGTAAAGTAAGAGATCATCTGTGAAGCCAATGAATTTGATGGTGTGAGGGTCCATTGGATTACCTTTATTTCTTCTGAAGAGTAAATAAATCTAATTATTAGGTCTAATGCTATATTTAAAAAAGATGGGTGATAATGGGAAACCCTGCATCACCCCTCTCACAATCGTAAGATCTCTTGTGTCCAGGCCATTAGTGTTTATTTTTGTCAACTGTTGAGTCTATAACTTTTATTAAATTACAGAATGGAATTCTAAAAGAATGATATTTTAGAATTCTCAAAAATTGAGACTAGGACCTTGATCAAATGCTCTCTGGGCATCCATACCCAACCGCTTGGATTTTATTAGAATGATTATCATATATGGAGCAAGATGAAGTCTAGTGCGCTCTAGGCTCTACCAGCCTGGGAGCTCCGGGTATGTAACCCCTCTGATGTGAGCAGATAGGGTCTCAATTAAACACAATAAAAAAAGCCAATGGGTCAGGTAGCACCTTAAAATAAATACAAATATATTTAAAAACAGAGCAATAATAGTACAAATAAAAAAGAAAAATAAGCAATAAAAAAATATTTAAAAAAAATAATTCCAAACTTAGTGGTGCAGCTGGTAAGGTATCAATGAAGTTCCTATTGGAGATTTATTTCTTTATAGAATTAGTGGAATTAGCAATAACTTGAGATCGATGTAAAAATAAAATAAAAAATCAACTCCAATGGCACAGCCCAGCAATAATAAATAATACACAGATGTTTATAGTCTTACTCACATTTAACAGAGCTTAAACCAGCTCTAGTCCAATGCACATGCAGTGGTGTTGATGTTCCACTATTAGGATATACGTGGGGGTACGGACAATGGATATCTCAGCAGCGTGATGTCCAAAAGGCCAAGAAAGCAAGAGAAAAAACAACAGTGCTCTCTATATAAACCAAACCAGGAATGATAAAATGTAATGCACTCACATTGGTTTGAGCAGAACAAAACTGCTCAATGTGTAGGCATAGGTGGTATAATCCCCACCCGGGATTTCTTGGTGAGATCCTCAATGGAAAAGTAGGACAGGAAGCCAATTTACTTGAGCAGAACACACCGCTCATTATATAGCAGGCAGGTGGTATAATCCTCACTTGGGATTCCCTGGTGAGATCCTATCTGCAACAGGAAGTGGACAGGAGGCCAGGCAATAAAATAAGGATAAAATCAAACTAAAATAGAATAGTAAAATAAAGTAAAATAACTCACAGGGATAAAGTAGCCAATATCCTTTAGTAAAACAGTAATTAAAATAAGCCACAACCCGTCTTGCCAACACAGGGCTTTATCAAGTAGTATCAACCCATTAGTATCAAAAACATGATATCAATAGTGTAGTTATTCCTAAATTCGAAGATAGACATTACTTTTGTTGGCTAAAAATAAGCTATCACCTGAGGGAGATAAAACTAAAAACTTGATAAAGTCCTGTGTTGGCAAGAGGTGATAGTTTTCCAAGCAAACACAAAAATTTGGGTTGATATCAATAAAAGAAGTGACAGGTCAGAAGACAGAGATCAAAGTGGAAATAGAGGTATGCATGTAGGTGAATTAAATAATTAAATACAGTGCTAGTAAAACTATGCATGTAGATGAATAAAGCAATTCAATACAGGGCTAGTAAAACTACACTTCAGCATAACAGACAAGACATAAAAGTAACAAAATATGCAATGCACCCATGATATACAAAGTAAGGCTAATTACAAAATAAGGCTAATTACAAAGTAAGGCAAATACATGTTGCAGATAAAAAAAATAAAAAAATTACAGGGTCTTTTTAATTATAATTAAATGATGATGTGCAGGATAGAGTCTTTGTATGGTCCCCCAGAAATCTACAGTGCCTTACAAAAGTATTCACCCCCTTGACTTTTTACCTATTTTGTTACATTACAGCCGCAAGTTCAATGTTTTATTAATCTAAATTTTATGTGCTGATTCAGAACACAATATTCTAAGTTGGTGAAGTCCAAATCTTTGATGATCCCCAGGAGCACCATCAAATCTATAACCAAATGGAAAGAACATGGCACAACAGCAAACCTGCCAAGAGACGGCCGCCCACCAAAACTTACGGACCGGACAAGGAGGGCATTAATCAGAAAGGCAGCACAGAGACCTAAGGTAGCCCTGGAGGAGCTGCAGAGTTCCACAGCAGAGACTGGGGTATCTGTAAATAGACGACAATAAGCCGCATGACAATAGAGTTGGGCTTTATGGCAGAGTGGCCAGAAGAAAGCCATTACTTTCAGCAAAAAACAAAATGACACGTTTTGAGTTTGCAAAAAGGCATGTGGGAGACTCCCAAAATGTATTGAGGAAGGTGCTCTGGTCTGATGAGACTAAAATTGAACTTTTCATCCATCAAAGAAAACGCTATGTCTGGCGCAAATCCAACACATCACATCACCCAAAGAACACCATCCCCACAGTGAAACATGGTGGTGGCAGCATCCTGCTGTGGGGATGTTTTTCAGCAGCCGAGACTGGGAAACCGGTCAGAGTTGAGGGAAAGATGGATAGTGCTAAATACAGGGATGTTCTTGAGCAAAACCTGTACCACTCTGTGAGTGACTTGAGGCTAGGACGGAGGTTCACCTTCCAGCAGGACAATGACCCCAAACACACTGCCAAAGCAACACTTGAGTGGTTTAAGGGGAAACATGTAAATGTGTTGGAATTGCCTAGTCAAAGCCCAGGCCTCAATCCAATAGAAAATCTGTGGTCAGACTTAAAAATTGCTGTTCACAAGCACAAACCATCCAACTTGAATGAGCTGGAGCAGTTTTGCAAGGAGGAATGGGCAAAAATCCCAGTGGTAAGATGTGGCAAGCTCGTAGAGACTTATCCAATGCGACTTGGAGCTGTGATTGCCGCAAAAGGTGGCTCTACAAAGTATTGACTTTAGGGAGGCGAATAGTTATGCACATTGACTTTTTCTGTTATTTTGTCCTATTTGTTGTTTGCTTCACAGTAATAATAAAAAAAAAAAATTCAAAGTCGTGGGCAAGTTCTGTAAATGAAATTATGCAAATCCTCAAACAATCCATGTTAATTCCAGGTTGTGAGGCAACGAAACACGAAAAATGCCAAGGGGGGTGAATACTTTTGCAAGGCACTGTACCTTTGCTTATGGCAGATGCAACATCCTATATTCTCATCAGTGTGTAGATAAGTCAAATATAGAAAATAGGAGAGTTGCACATCAATGTCATGATTGTTGTGGACGTAAAAACACAATCTTTTATATGGAGACTGCACTACTCTTTAATTAAATATAAATAATAAAACAATGGACATTCAGTGCAAAATCACATGCTAAATCAGAAATTAAATGACAAAACATGTAAAACTGCATGCAACACTACAATGAGAGCTATATAAACATATAACCTCAACTTCTTTTATGTAAAAATCCCATGTCACTGTGTAAACATTCTTACTTTACTAATAGTAAAAAGGGCAGGAAACGGTTAAATGAAATGTCTTGGTGAATATCTGAGTACTGTAATCAATTTGTATTTCGCCAGACTATGTAACCTTTACAGATATGACAGCAGTTAAAGTTTACCAAATGCCTTTGGTGATTTGTAGTGTCACTAAATGACACATGTGACTGATGCATTTCTTCTGGGAAGGCATTGTTTGTCTCCTTATTGTCCCTTTAGGTTATCTCATAGGGAATAAAATGTTTTGGGAATGTATATGTTTCTAAACTTAGCATTCTGGTGATGTAGACCACGATATCCTCTAGATCCCAGGTCATACTTCAAAAGCAGTGAAAGTTACATGGAACTTCTTGATGTAATACTTTGATTAATAGTTCAAGTTGGAACTGCATGCTCAATCAGCATGCTATCGGAGCTTTTATCTTTTACAATTGTGGGTTACCTAGATCACCTAAAAACATAGCTAAGAAAGGTATACCAATATTTTTTTTAAAATAATTATAATTATATAGAGTGTTTTTTTTTTTTTTTTACAATACTTTGAAATAATTGTAATAAAAAAATAGCAATTTGTCCAAATCTGGGCCAATCAGCTGAATTATGAAACATGTGAAACCTAGAAAGGACAAACATGTTTTTTGATTCATGACTCAGAATTGTTTCCTTGTGTAGCGGAGTAGTAGTTTAAACCACGGTATCTCCGCTGGTAGAGAGGATCCAGCATGCAAAATAAAGGTAGCGTAACAATAATCCCTTATTCCCAAGAACTAGACGACACATAGTTTGGGAGTCAACTGATCTTTTCTTCCAATGTCACCGTATTTATACAAGTCCCCATGCAAGGGGTTTCCATACCGGAATTGCAAGGGTTTTCCTCTGGTAGACTCTGTGGAAAACTTAGCCTGCAATGCTATTTCCCATCATACATTGCTGTGCTGGAGAGATAATTGCGCAAGAATATACTGTTAATTACATTATCTCTCCGACAGCAAAATATACCATTTAACATAAAAATACATAACTTATACAATTTTGCTATGAATTAGCCGAATGACCCTTCATTGAATGGCTGGGATCTGAGCGCACCATCTGGCGAAATACCGCTCAGATCCATTCATAAGAATGTGAAAGCCATTCGAATTAAGAGTTTTCATACGAATGCACATGAACAATATACAATACATGCTGGCTGTTGGAATAGGTGGTTCGTGACGCTTAATTTGTCGAACATCGCTAGGTTTATACGAATGGGGCAATCATACAAACAGTCATGGAAGTCCAGCGGTGTTTGTGAGGTCGAGTGGCCGATTTTAGTTCCAGGCACTCGCCGACCAAACACCACTGGGCGTTCGTGAGCAAAGATGGCCGCCACCACACATTCGGTTATTGAACCGCGACCACCCATAAAACCATTAATAGTCTGTGGTTAGCAATGTTGCCATTTCGTTAATTGGAGACACACAACTCCCTTGTGTGATGTCCTGTTCAGCAGTTCATTCGTTTCACTAGCAGAATAATCCAATATTGTTTGTGAAACTAGCGTACGAATGCCATAGTCATTGGAATGTAAAAATAATATGCAAACACAGTCTTTGACACCCTGAAGTGGCTAGGTTTGCCACACCGTGGCACTAAAAAAAAGAGATAATTGATGGAAAAAAAATTATGGATACTGAATAATAGAAAAATAAAACTAATTGGGGAAAAATATCACGAAATGTTGGTTTTATTCACAGATCAAGAGAGAGGTGAGCAATAGAGAGAACAAATTAGGGGAAGTAATACAATCTATAATATAATATATCGATTTTTTTATGCTCCTCTAATTCATCGCTCTGTTGGCTACTTTTTCTCGCTTGAGTTGTGAACACAATGGTCTGAAAATGCTCCTAAAAGAATACTGCCAAATATATACATAAATGTTATGTTATGCATATATTTTACAGCACACTGATTGGTCCATTTTCATACTCTTTTCTTTGATCTGATTTGTTTCCAGAATAGTTATTTCCGTTACTGATTACTGAAATTCTTCGAAGCTGAATCCCCATATAGCCAAAATCTGTCATCCTGAAAAAAAAATATTTTCAGAAAAAAACGATTCAGCCAAAACAAATTGTCTTGCAGTGTAGTGAAAACTGTATTGTTTTAAAAGACTGTGTTATAGAAAAGTTATGCAAAACTAGAAAATTCATCCAATGGGCAACATGTCTGTTAGTCCACCCATTGTACAGCGCTACGGAATCTGATGGCACTATATAAATAATAATAAAATAATAATAATAATAATAGTTAATTATTAACTTATTTAACATTATTATTATTTCACACCTCAAAATAAATTCTGGATCGTATGAAGAGAAATGTTAATAATATATATATAATATAATATTCATAATAACAATAAAACAATATATATAATTATGGTAGTAGAGCATAATATAAAAATGCCTTACATAAGGTACATGACACATGCATATTTTATCCTCAGCATTGTCCACAACTATACTAAATGAATATAATCTAAATTTGCATTTGCAAAACCACGTTTGTCAAGAATCCTGAATCAGACGTTTACTACTTTATTGAAATATTTTACGCCATACTGTACTATAAATATGAAAACAGTAATTTACATCAAATAAAATAACTAAAGGAAAGTCTAACAAAAAAAAAAAACAATACATTTCATGGTTTCCAGCCAGGTGTATAGATTCTGGCAGCTACAGTTGTTCATGTTTCAGAATAGCTTTATTTAAAGAGTTAGGTCATATAAAATCCAGTTCCATCTTGTTTGTTTATGGCTTTTATTCCTGAAGACATAAAGGAACTTGGATGGAATTTTCCCTAATGTTATATAGCTTTAGGTCAAGGTCAGCAAGAATTATTGTGAACTTCTATTTCGTTGTTGTTGGTTAGGGAGGAGCTGTGAAATAATGCAGTAAACAAAGTCTGATATGGATTTTTGTATTCATGCATTGAAAATAAAATATTCATTTATTCCTGGCCGCTGCACCTCTTTTAGAAAACGATCTAGGTTTCTATCTCAAATTGACCACTATATGACTCTAAAACAGAGAAACTGAAAATTATATGAGCATTTTTATGCACATATATTGTATGGTTCACTCAACAGACGAACTAAAATCTTCCGTCTGAAGACAAAATAAAAAATGGAAAACTTAAATTAGCTGTGAAAATATCAATATTATACCATTAAGCGCAATTTCCATAATTTGTGAATTGTTTCCCTTGGATATAATTAAATGCTGATGTACACATCTTTATTGTTTTTTGTGTATAGGACCTTTTCCTCTGCTATAAATGAAACCACCTTTCTACCAGAGTCAATGGGTGAGCACGTTACCAGATAGCGGTTTGTACTGACCTTGTATATAGTTGTATAGTGCTATCATATCGTCTCTGTAAAGAAAATAAATGCATTTTTTCTAGCCTTTCTTCATAACTAATGTATTCCATCTCCCTTACTAATTTTGTAGCCTGCCTCTTCATTTTTTTTTTGTACATTTATTTTTATTGAAAGAAATTTTGTCAGACAAAACTTTTGGATCAGTAGTACGTGAGGACACGCAGGTCCTGTGCGGTGTTTTCATGCATTTCAAAATAGTGAGATAAGGAGATCTCGTGGCAAGTAAGCGTATAAGAGATGCACAGGTCTGTCCCATTGATCCGTCAAAAAATGTAAGACATATAACATAACTCTGGGTATAAATATCAACCAGTGTATAAATAGCAAGTAAATTATCATCTCAATGATGTAATTACACATCAGTATATAATAATATATGATACCGCACTCAAAATTTAGATGCAAAAGAAACTCAATGTTTATTCCATGATTATACCAGGTTATATAGAAGTAACCCTTTCACTCAATATAAACACTATCACATAAATAATATACAAGGCAAGTTTGCATGTCAACAGTTAGACAAGTCACAACAAACTTGGTATCTGAACTTATTAAACACATAGAACAGTGATTAAAGATCCCTTCACAGTTTGCTTCCTTAATCACTCGGTGTACATCTCTTAATTTTGATTAGACTTGTCTGGGATATCTAATAACCAATATCAAAAGACCTATGAAAATGGCCAAAAACAATATGAAGTCAAGGAATGTCCCAAAGTTCCTAAGAGTCAGTCCTAGTGTGTACACTAGAGCTCTTTATCCATATGCTTTGATAAAGGGGTAATCCCCAAAAGGACAGCTCTCACCCGGTTGAAGGTCCTTTGCTGTATGTAAATAGATGGAACTGTGATATTGGCGATGCTTGGCATGAGCTGTAGTATAACTTAGTAAAACTCTGGGTATAAAACTTTCAATGTCCATTTTCAAGATAGTCGTCTTGTTTTTTTATTTTGTTTTTGTTTTTTAGAAATTAAATTTTTCTTTTTGTTAAATTATACCTAAGGCAAAGTATGTATGTATGTCAGTTTTTTTTTCTCCTATGAATGCATGCTAGTGTGGATCTATGTATACATCAATGTGTCTATGTATTACACTTGTCCAAGGCAAAACAATGTGGTTCGGCTGATCGGGATTCATCTACACAGTGTTTTTGTTTAGACATAATTCAAACCATACAAATATTTCTCAGAAACGACTCGGACAAATCAGGGAATATAAACAGGCTATGAATATTATATTATTATCTGTATTGTGTATATATTTTGTAGTACACTGGTCTTCCCACCACTTGATAGATCATGTCAGAAGTAGTAACCAAAAGAGAGAGAAAAATCGAGGAACAGTAACAAATCTATACATATATATTTTAATATGTTGTTACTTTATATATATATATTTATATAAAAATGTATATAATTAATTGTACTGCTCCTCCTTTTTTCCTTCTAATGGTCACTTCTCACTTGATCTGTGAATAAAATCAACATTAAGTTGGGGCAGGTTGGTGGGACAGAAAATGTTAGTGGTACAGTTGATGGTTAGCCACTAGATGCACAGATTATAATGAAATACTCAAACTAAAGTGACTCAAAGCATAATTATCTTCTGTCTGCATTACAAAATTCTGCCAAAGTTTCTGTGACCATTATTTAGAAATGTCAACCATAACACAGGAGCGAAGGAAGCAAGTGTGTTTAGAAGAACTGGTTCTATCATTTCAGACAGCTTTTTTTCCTGAACAATTGTATTTCTTTCTCCCGTCCCAGACACAATACATAATATATAAAACCTATGAGATAGGATGCTAATCAGTTTATATAATCACAAACTGAAATAACATTTAATTATATATATATATATATATATATATATATATATATATATATATATATATATTTGTGTTAGCTGCTCATGATAGTACAGAGTAAAATACCAGAATTAAATGTAGGATAGTAAAAAGAGCAAGTCGGTTGTGGTGTGCCGGAACCGACGATGAGGTTGGCCTGAGAAAGAAGAGGGCCTACCAAGGAAAAAGAAATAGAAAGAAAAATAAATGTTAAAATGTGGTGTGGTGGGAGGGTCATTCAACGCTGACCTTGAACGGTAAGGAGCAAAGTAAGGGGTGTGCCTTAAGTAGGTTAGGAGTGGATACCAAGCACCTCCCACAAATACAGGCCAAATTGCCTTAATACATATATATAATAATCCCAAATATATATTTTCTAAAGAAATTTCAATTATTATAATTTATAATTTCAATTATGATGTTGGGTGTTAAAATTATAGAAGTTTTATCTATATGCTATGATAGAAGTCTAGGAAATATTTGAAATAACAGATATTTTAACTCGTCTTGGATATATAATGGTTCGTGCATTAAAGGGTCGTTGAAGCCCTACAATGACATTGACCATAGTGCACTTTTAGTACCAACAGGGGTTTGATCACTACACATAAATATGTAATTATTGTGGTTAAACTTCCATGTTTAGTCATAGTCTGATGACATCATCAGTTATACCAACAGGTGTTTCACCTGTAACAGGAAAACACATGAGTTCTGAAAAGTCCCATATATATTCATTGCAGAAGTGACCAGTACAAGTCTCTATATCAGGGCTGTCCAACCTTAGGTTATCCGAGGGCCCATGCAGAGTTACAAATTTATTACATACCTTATAGTATTTGTTAATAAAGAGCATCATATTTTTTATGAAAAAAAAAATACTTCTTAATGCAATAACTGGTGAAACATTTAAGCATGTTTTATCTGTGTGTAGTGTTGGCATTTGAATGAAGTTGTATGTTTTTATGTACTGTTGCTATTAAAAGCAGTGGTGTACTTGTGTTTAGTGTTTGTGTTTGGCTGTGTTTGTATCTAGAGTCGGCGTTTGATTGCTGGGATGCATGCACATACACTGCCCTGCTCATACACATTAATACACACACACACAGACAGACACACTGACACATACACTCACACACAGATACACACTGACTCACACACAGATACATACACACACACTGACTCATACACACGCAGATACACACACACACATATATAGCACAAATGCACACACAGACATATACCCAAACAGATCACAATTTACAGATTTTCAGGCACCCCCTGCTCCCATACCTTTTTGGTGCAGGCTGGTGGCTTCATAGGAGTCCAGTGGCATCTGGCTGTGTCTGATGGGAGTCTGTTCCAGACTCCAGGCTCTCCTTCCTCTCTGGTCCTCTGGCATCAATGGTATGCTGGGAGGTGGTGCATTGTACTCACTTCAACCCCACACTGAGGCTTCACACAGACCAGGGGGCATAGTCACGTGCAGCGGCCCTTAAATCAAAGATGGCCATCTGGTGGCCCTAAATGAATAGAACATCCGATGAGCCCTTTAACTTGTGAGAAGTTGTTCCGTCACTTTGCAAGCTCAACCCCTACCCCCCTCAATTTTCAAAACCATCAGACGGGCTGCATAAGATTCCACAGAGGGCCGCATTTTGGACAACCCTGCTCTACATCATTGGTATAGTCTGGTAGCATGCTTCTACAGACACATACAGTGCAGCAATGAGGGACGCATTTCTATAATGCAGACAATGTTTCTGTTGGTTGACACATTATCAGCAGACACATACAGTGCTGCGATGAGGGACGCATTTCTATAATGCAGACAATGTTTCTGTTGGTTGACACATTATCAGCAGACACATACAGTGCTGCGATGAGGGACGCATTTCTATAATGCAGACAATGTTTCTGTTGGTTGACACATTATCAGCAGACACATATAGTGCTAGTATTAAATCTGGGCTTTGTCTGCTCCCTTGTAGCCCAGTGAATGAAGTGTTATTCCAAGCATTATAATAACTAAAGTCTGCTGCAGAAGTCATGATGCTTGGAAGTCCCTTGTGTCATTCCCCATTAATGAGACAAACTATTTTGCAACTGTTTGCCTCTTACCTCTTTCCTTTCCTAATGAATGAAAATCTATGCACAGAATATGCACAGAATTGGCATCAGTAAGTCTATAACTCTCGTTCCGGGCTAGCTAATGATCCTGCCGGAGGTGGAGTTATACCTCCGCCATGTAGCCGAAATATCTAAAGTACTTTGTTTTTCATGCTGACACCTAGGGTTCCAATCTTGTTATAGGCATAAAACATTTTCCCTTTTTTGATGATGAATTTTGCTCAATTAAATAACAACTAACATTGTTTGATATGTCCCATGCAGTGGGCAAACATATCACAAAGTAAATCTTTTCTCACTCTTGCATATTTACTCAACAGAAACTCAATAAATGAAAATAAATGTAGTTTGTCTAAGTGGTAATTATAAATGTGCTCTGCTGCCCTTAACAGCTTATCCAGACAAACATCATTCATGATCTGTGAATCCGTTTATGCTGTAGTTGAAGGAAAGGAACATTATAGCATTGCAGTACTATATGGTATATGTTTAACATTCATCGTGGAAAATTACAAGTTAACCCTTTTTCACTCCTATCATTGGCAATATATTTTTGTATTTTTGCTTTTGTTATGAGATCAATAATCTCGTGGGGCCCTTATGGACAGCCACCATTGCTCTACATGTTGCCTTGCAATAATCACTATGCGATAAAACAGGGAAATTGTAGTTTTTCAAATTATGACAGCCTGCGTTAAAATGATTTAATAACAAAGGAGGTATATCCTCACTCTGCTAGTGTTTAAAGCTGGAATGGCTTGGTATTGAATTTAGACTGTAATGACATCAAACAAATGTATGTATGTATGTGTGTATGTGTGTATGTATGTATGTGTGTATGTGTGTATGTATGTATGTATGTATGTGTGTATGTGTGTATGTATGTATGTATGTGTGTATGTATGTGTGTATGTGTGTATGTGTGTATGTATGTGTATATGAATGTATGGATGTATGTATGTGTGTATGTATGTATGTGTGTATGTATGTGTGTATGTATGTGTGTGTGTGTGTATATGTATGTATGTATTTAAGTATGTATTTATGTATGTATGTGTGTATTCATGTATGTATATCAGCCAGCAGGAGCAGTATGATTTTTTCCATCAGTTTAGTACATTTCCATCATTGTTGCAGGTCATTATGTCTCGTATGTTGGCTGTTTCTTTTTATACCTTTAGAGATATAATAGAATAATTAACATTTTCCCAGTTATTACAAGGTTTAGTATTTAAAAACAAAACATTGCTTTATCTTTAGCATAGTTTGCATGATTCATTCATATTCATAGGCAGTGTATCTGTTATGTTATTGTCAAATTATTAGTGTTTTAAATGAGGACCACCTGAACACAAATATAATTAAGGGAAAAAATAACATGGACATTTCTCAAGGACAATAAAGTATTTACTTAAAGGATTTTAATGTGAAATAAACACAGAATCCTTAATCCATGCAATATTTTGAATGAAATCTTTCATATGAATCTGTATTAGAAATTTAAGGAAAGGGTTGATCTATTATGCATCATCATATCTAAGCAATAAGATGGAAAGAATGAATGTTCAATAAATACATAGGTGGAATGCAGGCATTGAAATTGATACTGGATATTAGAAAACGTTAGAGTGACTTTAACAGTGCCATGAATCTTAATGTACAAGATATACTGTTTCATTAATACTCATAATGACTGGAATTAAACAATATAACAACGTAACAATGTATTGTTATGTGAAATGTGAAAATGAATTCAACATATAAAGAGCGATAAAGGGAGAGATAATGCAATAATAGACATTATGAGATTCTAAGATAAAATCTTCAGCTAAAGATAAATAGTGACACCCTCCAAAATATTGTCCTGCCCTTGCTGATGGAATCAGAACCATTCATTAGGAGAATATAGTGGTGCATGTCACAAAAACCGCTGCTCGAGTGTCTGGGACTAGGCTCTAGGGAATGTGTCACGGTACCTAGTGACCCAACTTACAGAGTGTAAATGATAATAGATATATCAACGTATGCCAGTCACTAGAGTGGCAGGGCTTTACGTTTGTTAGATATAGAATGGTCAGGGACAAGTTGAGTCAGGGAAGGCTGAAATCAGGGAAGCGAGAACCAATAGTCGAGTCACAGGATTACAGAATGGAAAAACGTCAGAAATAGCTAAGATCAATAAAAGAGAAATACACAGACAAAACAAGCGCTCGTGGGAACCACAACATGGCAATTATCCTTGCCTCGTGGAGTTTTTGTATAGTCTGTGGCTTTAATTACATAGCCACACCCCCCAAAATGTTCAAATTCGAACGTTTTGACGGGACCTGACATCATTAGCATCGTGATGTTACCGTGTGCGTGCTGCATCATAAAAGAGGCGGAGCTACAGTGGCCAGTGTCTGAACCACTGAGGAGAGGAGATGAACTCTCGGAAGTGTCCCTTTCCACCTTATGTGTGTCCCCAGGCTGTTTAACAGTCCGAGCAACAAAAGTTGCTGTGACAGTGAAAGGGTTAAAAATCACAATTTGTCTGCACTAGATCCAAAATAATGATAAAAAACAACCTTTTAAGACCACCCACAAGTAATGCTAGTATGAAAGGCTGCCACCACCAAGGCAATTTATTAATAGGACGCCATAGGTTACCCCACCAAATAATATTTAAAACACCCACGCATACAATTTAGCAAAGGGTTGATGAAACCTTCCATCTCACCATTATCTAATTCAAACAAACATATAAACCTTTCTGGATATTAAATATATAACAATATAAAAATAGATTGTTTTACTGTTTTCCGATATTGCTAATTTCTCACGTGATCTGTGTCAAATCAGCATTCCGTGACCGTCCTCTAGCCATCGATCATAATGTTTTCCCATCACTCACCTCTCCCCCCCCCCCCCCCAGACATGTGCTGCATTTCTTGGTTTGTTTAGTCTCTACTTTGGGTATATGTTACCTTGGAATTTGGCCATAGTTGGAGTTGATCCAGGCTAATGCTCTTCACAGAAGAGAGCACCGGGGACCTAGTTTACCCAAAGGAAAGCATTTAATCTGGGCTTTCCCATGGGGGCTTCAGTCATGTGACCGAATTGCACTTGGTTACTGAAGCAAGAAGCACCTGTAGTGGCTGTCAGTGTAACAGCAACTGGAGGTGTTTTTAACCCTTCAAGGTAAACATAGTCCTTTCTGCAAAATGCTGGTGTTTTACCTTGCATGGTTACAATGACAGAACCACTGCACCCAGAGATGACCAAGTGGCCTGGGGGACTTCAGTGGTCCTTTAAATTCCCACTTTAATAACTCTGTAAATGTTTATATAATGATATTTTTTCTTCGAGCTGACAAGTTACCCCTTATCCCTGGTTATTTGCATTTGGCGATAACACCCTGTAATACGCAGGTCGTAGCAGTGCCTCTAGTGCACAGTCCTTAAAGGAACACTATAGGGTCAGGAACACAAACCTGTATTCCTGACCCTATAGTGTTAAAATCACCATCTAGCCCCTTTGCTCCCTCTCCCACCACTTCCCTAAATATAGTAAAATCTTACTTGTATTCACGTCTGCTTCTGCTGCTTCTGCCTCTGATCTGCCTGCCGGCCTCACCTCATCAGAAGTTATTCTCTGAGTCAATCACAATGCTTTGCCATGGGATTGGCTGATAATGTCAAGGAGGCAAGATCAGGGGCAAAGCCAGCACAAGTCCAACAGTCCTGGCCAATCAGCATCTTCTCATAGAGATGAATTGAATCAATGCATCTCTATTAGGAAAGTTCAGTGTCACCAAGCAGAGGGAGGAGACACTGAATGTCAGTCACACTGTGCAGCACTGACCCAGCAAGCACCTCTAGCAACCATCTGAGGAGTGGCCACTGGAATTATCCCTATGCTATAATGTAAACACTGTATTTTCTCTGAAAAGACAGTGTTTACTGTAAAAAGCCTGAAGGTAATGATTCTACTCACCAGAACAAATACAATAAGCTGTAGTTGTTCTGGTGACTCTAGTGTCTCTTTAAGTTTCTTCTAGATTATATGATACACTTTACATCATATATAGCAGGACCTTTATATTATACATAAAATATAATCACAATAACTTTTTTTTTATTATTATTATAACAACGCTTTTTTACTAGCTTAGTTTATTCTTGAACTTTGCATGGCTGATAATAATATAGTTTGAAATGAGTTAAAAAGTAGCACTTATCTGGGTTATTAGCTTGACAGTGGGGAATCAAATATTATTCAGTGCTTGAAGTTCAATACTTACACTAAAGTGTTTAAACCATAGCAAGTTACAGTTTTCCTTTATCTGTTAGCCTTCTGGCAATACTTGGTTCGGTCACACTGAAAACCTACAGAGCACAAGTGCTGTTAAGGATGTTAAGATTAGAAGAAAGATGCCTTTCCTAAAATACTCAAGGCGCCTTAGCATCCAACGCTGTATGTCGTACACCAACATCAGACTGTGATGTTAATGTCTAACCTAGGAATATACTTTGTCATTTTCTGCTTCAGCAGCAATATATCTTGTAATAATGCAAAGTGATTTCAATTCACAAACATTTGAAACCTTGTTAACGTTAGAGGTGTATTAATTTTAAAGGGACACTATAGTCACAAGAAAAACTACAGCTTAATGTATTTTGTTCTGGTGAGTATAATCATTGCCTTCGGGCATTTTCATGCAAACACTGCTTTTTCAGAGAAAAGGCAGTGTTTATGTTGCCCCTAGGGACACCTCCAAGTGGCCACTCCTTAGATGGCCACTCGAGAGGCTTCCTGGCTCAGGGCTGCGCAGTAGGCAGCCCTGCCATTCAGTGTCTTCACGCTCTGCATGGGGACGCTGAATTTTCCTCATAGAGATGCATTGATTCAATGCATCTCTATGAGGAGGTGCTGACTGGCCAAAATGGCATTTGGTCAGCCCCCTTGCGAAGTTTAAGTCCTTCCTCCCCGGCGGCAGTGTGAGTTCCAGGGAGCCGAAGGTGCCGTCCTTCCTCCCCAGTGGCAGTGTGAGTTCCAGGGAGCCGAAGGTATTGTCCTTCCTCCCCCGCAGAGTGAGTTCCAGGGAGATGAGACAACCGGTCTCTCTCCCCAGCGGCAGTGTGCCCCCCAGGGAGCCGAAGGTG
This sequence comes from Pelobates fuscus, assembly GCF_036172605.1. Classification (NCBI taxonomy): domain Eukaryota; kingdom Metazoa; phylum Chordata; class Amphibia; order Anura; family Pelobatidae; genus Pelobates; species Pelobates fuscus. Next base: position 24,016,037 of record NC_086321.1, read on the forward strand.
CTGTCCTTCCTCCCCAGGGACAGAGTGAGTTCCAGGGAGAGAAGACAACCGGTCCTCCTCCCCAATGGCAACTTACTCCACAAAGAGGAGACACTAATCTCCCAGAAGGTGCAGATGGGACCGTGGTCTCTGCACCCTACCTACAGGGATGCTGGAAAGCCTGTCCAGATCCCCAACTACCCTCGCAGGGACACCAGGAGGTGTAGGTAAGTACTATTTCCCCTCCGCAGCCAAGGCCTAACCCAGCTGCCCCAGCAGAAGCGCTGGCATTGGGGCAGAGCGCAGTTGGCCTCTGCCCCCCAAACCCTCACAGTGTGTTACCCAGTGACCTCAGAGGAATACCCAGGTGCACAAAGACATCGTTGCACAAAGACATCGTTCAGTAGCTTTAAATTACAGAACAGGGGACACATTTAAGAGTAATTATTTTTCATATAGCCTGTATATGTTCTGCGGAATCTGCATTAAACCGTATCTTCCAAACTACTGAACGGACCTGGGTGAATTTTGGATATGTGGTTCACTCAGATCCCCCGGTTCCGAGGATATATTTTTATGGGGTTATTGCATGTTTTGGGGTCCCTGTGATATGTTTTATAATACTGTATTTCTCTGCCTGTGATAATTATATTAACCATTGTGTTCAGTAATCATATCACAGACAGAGGGGAGGATTTTGTGTGGGAGTGTCTGTGTGTATTGTACGGATTGATTGGTTGTATTTCAAAACCCTGTGGGCAGTACTATGTTTGTAGAATGTGAAAAAAAGAAGCGGTATGTGCCAGTACAGTCAGTTCTACTTCACCCTCAATCTGAGTCCTGTCTCTTATTGGGGGAATCTGCTACAAGGGATTGCTATGCTCTGCATATTTCCTTGCAATAATCACTGAGCTCTTGTAAGAGCTTGTTCATTTCTTGCTCTCTGAAGGAGTCTACGGTGGTTATGGTGTCGGCTGGAGTGCTTGGAGCCCTCAGGAAGCACTAGGAGCATCCTTCAATGTAGGTACCCAGTCGGGGTGCCAGGTGATCTGTTACAGTGCTCAATTGGATTCAGGTCTGGGGAAAGGGCAGGCCAGTCCATAGCATCAATGCCTTCGTCTTGCAGGAACTGCTAACACACTCCAGCCACATGAGGTCTAGCATTGTCTTGCATTAGGAGTAACCCAGGGCAAGCCGCACCAGCATATGGTCTCACAAGGGGTCTAAGGATCTCATCACGGTACCTAATGGCAGTCAGGCTACCTCTGGCGAGCACATGCTGTGCGGCCCCCCAAAGAAATGCCATCTCACACCATTACTGACCCACTGCCAAACCAGTCATGCAGGAGGATGTTGCAGGCAGCATGACGTTCTCCACGCGTCTCCAGACTCTGTCACTTCTGTCGCATGTGCTCAGTGTGAACCTGCTTTCATCTGTGAAGAGCACAGGGCGCCAATGGCGAATTTGCCAATCTTGATGTTCTCTGGCAAATGCCAAACGTCCTGCACGGTGTTGGGCTGTAAGCACAACCCCCACCTGTGGACATCAGGCCCTCATACCACTCTCATGGAGTCTGTTTCTGACTGTTTGAGCAGACATATGCACATTTGTGGCCTGCTGGAGGTCATTTTGCAGGGCTCTGGCATTGCTCCTCCTGTTCCTCCTTGCAAAAGGCGGAGGTAGTGATCCTGCTGCTGGGTTGATGCCCTCCTACGGCCTCCTGCACGTCTCCTGATGTACTGGCCTGTCTCCTGGTAGCGCCTCAATGCTCTGGACACTACGCTGACAGACACAGCAAACCTTCTTGCCACAGCTCGCATTGATGTACCATCCTGGATGAGCTGCACTACCTGAGCAACTTGTGTGGGTTGTAGACTCCGTCTCATGCTACCACTAGAGTGAAAGCACCGCCAGCATTCAAAAGTGACCAAAACATCAGCCAGGAAGCATAGGAACTGAGAAGTGGTCTGTGGTCACCACCTGCAGAACAACTCCTTTATTGGGGGTGTCTTGCTAATTGCCTATAATTTCCACCTGTTGTCCATCCCATTTGCACAACAGCATGTGAAATTGATTGTCACTCAGTGTTGCTTCCTAAGTGGACAGTTTGATTTCACAGAAGTGTTATTGACTTGGAGTTACATTGTGTTGTTTAAGTGTTGCCTTTATTTTTTTGAGCAGTGTATATATATATATATCTAGAATGTTGGATTTCTTAGTCGACTGCAGTAGACACAACTTCGTCTCCACCTTTTAAATTTAAAGGAACAATATAGGGTCAGGAACACAAACATGTATTCCTGACCCTATAGTGCTAAACCCACCATTAAAATGGCTTGCCCCCTCCCTTTTCCTCCTTAAAAGCATGAAAAACTCACCTTATTTCCAGCACTGAGCGGAACCGCCAGCACTGGCCCCGCCCCCATTGGTGACATCATCAGAATTGCAGATTTTTCTGCGGGTCTCCCAGGAACTCACACTGCTGCTGGGGAGGAAGGATGGCACCTTCAGCTCCCTGGAACGCACACTGCCGCTGGGGAGGAAGGACGACACCTTCGGCTCCCTGGAACTCACGCTGCCGCTGGGGAGGAAGGACAGCACCTTCGGCTCCCTGGAACTCACACTGCCGCTGGGGAGGAAGGATGGCACCTTCAGCTCCCTGGAACTCACACTGCCGCTGGGGAGGAAGGACAGCACCTTCGGCTCCCTGGAACTCACACTGCCGCTGGGAGGAAGGACGGCACCTTCAGCTCCCTGGTACTCACACTGTCGCTGGAGTCTGGGTTGGCTGCCTAGCATCCCTGTACGGCCGGCAGAGAATCATCGGTCCTATCTCTACCTGCCATCTGGAAGTCATCCCAGGACCAGTCAATGAGTTCTGGTTCTGCATGTCAGGTAGGTTGGGGCTGCACGAAGCTGAGTAGGTGTTGGTAGTCCTGCTCCAGCTCCCACTCCTTATTACCAGGTGGGTCATGTCTTTGCTCACCGACTGTCTCCCCTTTGGACAAAGCACCATGCTGCTGTGGGGGGAGACCACTGTCTCCCTTGGCTGTTTAGCCAAGGGAGACCCTTTGGCTAAACAGCCCTGTTGCTGGGGGACAGGACCGACTGTCCCTACACCCTGTGCTGTAAGTGCAGAGACCACGGTCCCATCTGCATGGTTGTGGGGCTTACTGTCTCCCCCTGGTGCATTAAGTTGCCGCTGGGGAAAGGGGGTAACAAGCTCCTCTCCCATACATACTTCCAGCCACGGGGAGGGAGACCGACTGTCTCCGCTCCCAATACAGAGTCCTGCTGCTGGGGAAAGGAGACTGGGCTCACTATTCCCTGTAACACACACTGTTAAACCGCCATTTAGTAGATCTTCCCTTGCAGAGACACAGGCACAGCTACTGTAGACACCAATACACCGAACCGGAGAAGCTTATGAATGCTCTCTAACATACGAATGCTGTAAACAGCCGAAGAGGAAAAACCATACGAATAGGTTTACACTCTTAGCAGTCAAACTGGAACAGCATACAATAAATCCCCCAAGAATGAGACAAGGCTCCGTTTTGAGGGTAAAGCAGGAACAGACAGAGCTGTGGGTTTATTGTTCTTATATACACATTAGTACCACCCACAGGATTTTGGAAAACAACCAATAAACACGTACAATACACTCAGACACTCCCACACAAAATCCTCCCCTCTGCCTGTGATACAATTCAATACAATAAAATACACAAGGTTACATTTATTACATAAAATACAGACATACAACATATCCCCAGATAGCTTAGGTCTGAGCGCACACATTATTACTGAATGGCGCTCAGACCACACACATACAGTTCAGATACGAGAATATAACAAACGCCAGGGCAGAAATACATGCATAGACCTTTCTGTATAGGAAAATAAAGTATTTAAATGCCAGTCCATAGTCAAAAGGAAGCAGGCAGGCAACCAGGCTCCTCCAATGCACAGTGGCGAGATTGGTCTTGTCACAAATGGTAACCCTAGTTATAGAAGGATATGGTTTAGCTGTGATTTTTATAGACATTCACAGATAAAAATCCTGCAAAACCTGCACATCGAACTAACATTCTAACTTTACCCAAAAATACAAACTAGTTAAAAGTTAAATCATAAATGAGAACTGTTGGGGTTTTTGGGTTTTTGGGATTTTTGTTTTTTTTTGGGGGGGGGGGGGAGGGGTTAAGTTGTTTTTTTTTATTAGAATTGTATTTTGAGTCTGGTGTGAGTGCATGAAGTCTTGAATAGTTTTTTTTTTCTGGAACAATTTTTTTTTCTGGATTAGAACTATTTATTTTTGAACATCGCTTTGTTGTACATATTTAATCAAAAACTTTTTTTTTTTTTTACCTTTTACTTTGCTCTAGATGAATAAATAGTAATCTTTAGCTAAGAACATCAGCAAATTCTGTCTTACCAATGTTTCCCGTGTGTTAGTATCTCTAGGGATAGTTTTTAAAGCATCATTGTAGAATAATATATAAAAGCAATAAGCACCATACAAAATGCAATTACAACACAATGATTAAGATTGCTTCTACTTTGGGGATTCTAGTGTATCTCGCTTGCAGGGATATTCTATAATTATAAGAAGAACAGAGCACATACAGGGTAATGATACGGTTCCATCTTCTTTAACAGTATTGTTCAAATTTGTTTCCAAGATCAAATGCATTGAGAATATAGAAGTCTAGATATATATAGCAGGCAAGTCAAATCTATAGTGGGTATATGTTAAACGTTATTAAAGGATCACTATAGTGTCAGGGGAAAAAAAAGCAGTTTTCCTGACACTATAGTGCCCTAAGGGTGCCCCCACCCTCAGGGTCCCCCTCCCGTGGCGCTAATCCAGCGCCGGGCTCCCTCGGCACTAGTAACCTCTCCTCCCCTGCCATTGTCAGCTCCCGAGTGGAGGTGAATGCGCATGCGCAGCAAGTGCCGCGCGCGTATTCAAACTGTCTATAGAAAAGCATTTCTCAATGCTTTCCTATGGACGTTCTGCACGTTGGATGCGAATTTCGCATCCAGCATCGCAGATGTGCCTCTAGCGGCTGTCAGGAAGACAGCCACTAGAGGTTGGATTATCCCTGCTATGTAAACATAGCAGTTTCTCTGAAACTGCTATGTTTACATGAGAAGGGTTAAAACCTGAGGGACCTGGCACCCAGACCACTTCATTGAGCTGTCCCTTTAACTTCAGCACACAGTAAAGTTATGACACATCATATCAGGTGCATTTAATATGCTAGTCAACCACTTGACACACTTAAAAGGACACTCCAAGGAGCTCTGCATCTACAGGTTATTGTAGTGGTTATGGTGCTATGATTCCATAAGGTCAATAGAGTCCATTGCTAAAAAAGCCATGTTCTTCCCATAGCATTTACCCACCGTCTTCTAATTAGGACATGAGTATATCTAAAAAAATAAAATGTAATTCTTACATAACCCACAGCTAAAAGCAGGCAAAATGAAATTCTGAAAACTGCTTCAGAATGGGCGAATGCCATGGCAATTCAGGCGCAATCTGGTGTTTGATAACATTCCGAGTTTGTATGTGCATGAATCTTTAATATATACAGCAAAATAATTTCAAAGCAAAATCTGTACTTTTAAAACTCACCTTTAAATTCACATTAACCTTGCCTTAAAAAACGTGCAGAAGAATTGCTAAATTTGATCACATCTGAAGTTTGTTCCTGAATTTAGCAATTTAGAGGAAAATACAGCAGTTAATATATAATACTAAACTAGCAGATAAGAGTTTAATCATATATTTGTGCCAAACTTCAGTAGGGAGAATTGCCTCCTAGCTGCAGAAATCATTGTTTTAAACAACAACAACAAAAACAAAAAAAGTCAAGCAAACAAAAAACTAGAAAATAACAAAATCACAAAAAGAAAACTATACACATTTTATTAATTTACTGAGTGAAGCAAACTCACCAGTTTTCTTATATGTCCATTTTTTTAATCTGGATATTCCACTTACCCAGTGTAGCATTTTCTTACATTTACCTTCAGTTGTGCTCTTACGTCTTAAATGCCTATAGAATCTTGTATAAGCACCAATATACTGCTTTTATACAAGGGGGGTAAAAATTCAGATTAGGGTTTGAGGAGTTAATTACTTTTTTTTAATATAATTTACCAATCTCAATGATATTACATACAATAAATGCTTAATTTATGTGGACTTGTTTGACTAGGTACGGAAGATGATATCTGTTAAATGAGCTCCATTTGCTGACTTGCAAAGGTGCGCTCTTTCAATTGCATTGTTCATAACATTAGTTAATGTTTGAAGCTCTAGCGCTCAAATTTCTGCACGGATACTTTCCTTGAGCTGTTCAAGTGTACGTAGTTTGTTTACATACATATGTTCCTTCAGATATCTCCACAGGAAGTAATCTGGTGCTGAAAGGTCAGCAGCCAATTCTTCTGGGAATTTTTTGGAGATTATCTACTTGCCGAATAGTTGTCTCCGGTTGTCTATTGTGGCCCTTGCTGTATTGGCAGTAGCCCCATCCTGTTGAAACCATATTTCATGAATATTTTTGACAACAGGAAAAAAGAGAGGACCACAGGCACTCCAAATTGAAACCGTATGCAGATTTATTAGGAAAAAAATGCAACGCCAAGCAACGTTTCGACCAACAAAGGTCTTGACCTTTGTTGGTCGAAACGTTGCTTGGCGTTGCATTTTTTACCTAATAAATCTGCATACGGTTTCAATTTGGAGTGCCTGTGGTCCTCTCTTTTTTCGTGTATTATTCTGGGATTGCTGGTCCTGATCCGGAGCACCCTTGGTCGTTTGAGTGCGGTCCCCACCATCTATTTTTGACAACAGGACGTAAAAGATTTTCTATTTTGAAAATGCAATTCCACTATTTTTACACATTGTTCCTTTGTGAAATTACCCATGATGAATCTCCCAAGACTCGGTTATAATATTTTCCTATGTCAATTTTTTTTTTTTTAACTACAAACAAATAAGTTATTTAACTGTCTAATCCTCATCTGAATTTTGGTCCACCCTGTATAATACAAATGTACCTTTGTAGCTCCAGAGATAATTGTAATGTTTTTGTCTTGCATTTCTAATACAGAGTTGTTTTACATGGTGCATTGTTTATTGTATTACAAGTGATTCAAATATTCGATAGGAAGCTATTGGTCCTCCAAGATTCATCTGCTGAGTGCTGTAGCCTCCATCATCTCTTATAATGTCCATAACCCACTCCTGGCTGATAACTATCGCAGAGCTCGGGTAACTTATTGCAATACCTTGCATTTGTCGTTTTCACTCAAAGTGATAAATGAAACTTTATTTTTTTAAATAAAAAATCCTTATTAAAAAAAAATACATAAAAGTAGAGCAAGTTTTAAGATATACATCAGAAAAATGATGGTGTCAGTTAAATACTACAGAGTACATATTAAATAATGACTGTACAACAACCACTCATAATTCACTCCAACATGTTATTTTGGTGTGTTCCCGGTCATTGGGACAGGCATATCATGATTGTCAGGGTGCAAGTGATTGCCCTTGATACATTGATCACTATAGCAGCATTGCTTTCCTTAAAGGATTAGTTTAACCAAAAACAGTGTAAGAGAATTTACCTGAGATTCCACGCCTAGGCCAAATTCAGCTGGATCCTCCTGTGGTGGCATCACTCCCTGTCACTGGTGGTGGAAGGACATCCAGAATGGTGGGTGCATGGAAGGACTTGGGTGACATGGATTGGGTTCTGCCCAATGGGATGCTGCCCTTACTTGTCTGACACCAGAATTCAGTGCGTGATGTTGACAAATGCCCGATATGCACAGAATTAACTTAGCCAACCCTCGTTGCTGGAAATGGAGAAACAGCTCTGATAACTCTGTAATGCTGCATATAGAGGCTCCAAGCACCATGGACAATGTGAGTAAAACGCTGTATATACAGGCTCCAAGCACCAGGACAACTTCAAAACACAGACATGGTCATGGTGCTTAGAGTAACCCTTTAAGGCAATGGATAATGATCCTTTTCCTAATAATTATGCGCTGTGAGAGCAATGGAGGAGAAATCATCATTTTGTTTCTGTCTCCACTACACATCTCCCACCATATCATTATAAGGGTAAAGCTGAAATAAAACAACAGCAGCAGCACTGGAGTGAAGCCCCTACTAATTTCAGGCACACTGGTACATTTTGGTACTGCCCTGAGATCGGTGCCTTGCAGAGAATAATCCATGGATTATTCCATTCACAGTGCATTATGGGATTTGAAAACATGCTCTTTCAGTTTTTACAGAAACATAATAAACATATAAAATGACATTATTTGTTCAATAATCATGCCTATATTTTGGATATTTTACCTTTAGGCTTTTTAGTTTTATCTGTTAAGCTATCACCAGGAATGTTAGTGTTTCTTGAATGTACGGGTGCATTTTGTTAGTAAGAAACAGCTGGTCACTTTGTTTTGTTAAATAAAACATATGTTTATTGAAAATAACACCTCTGAGACAAACATAAAGCAGAGGGAATATTGAAATACAACCAGCTGCGGTGAGAAATGATTAATACAGATAAGAGATAAGAGATCTTTTCCATACATCAATGTTCAGAAACCTATACAAAGTAGATTTTTTTTACCAGGAAGAGAAAGCCTATCAATAAAGGTTAACTATTAAAAAAGAAAACAATCTGAAATGTCATGCAGCAATTGCTGGCAGAAGGTATATTTACAATGTATTATCTTAAAATGTTAATAGCTCTGTTTACCGGTATTTATAAAGGATATATATTTCATTTTAAATTTAAAGCAGACATATCTACAACTTTTTAAAATATAGTTTTATTTCTCAACACTTTAAACACTGTTTAAAACTTCGTGCTGCATTTTGAAAATTATAGTTTTTTATATTATACGGTGAACTGTTTATAAAATATTTTAATTTTTTTTTACAATATCTGTTTTTATTTGTTATTTATCTTCAACCGAAGAGATAAATACGACATTGGGGGTACAAAAAGAAAGAGGGGAGATTAATGAGAGAGGTTCCACACGCAGGTGGTGGGGGAGAAACTTGTACAAACAATACAGTGTCCACATCATGGAGATCACGTTTCATTTCATGAATGAGTAAGTAATTAGCTACCAGCAAGGGTCACGGAGTACATTAGCTTTCATGAGGTAACAAATTTGCAACCTTTTCCAATCTCAGTCTATATCGCACTATAATAGTGATCTCATCTACTTTGTACCTTTGGTGAGGTCCCTGCTCCGCTCCTTTAAAAGCCTTAAACCCTTGTAAGTCACTTTAGTTAATCTCGTCCGTAGTGGTATACAGTATGTGGTTGTCGCTGCGGGTAAACGGTTATGGGGAGGTTGTGACTATGACCTGTCGTTGTCATTGTCGAGAGTTTAACCTTCGCTCGTGTGTCAGCTGCTCCAAACGTGTTATGCCCTGTGAGTGTGATCTCCCTGTGTGGGCTTCGTGACTGAAAGGGGCGTCTCCTGGGGGGGTGGGGGTACACGGGGAAAATAAGAGGGGGGGAGGGGGGATCTTATTTGGTTCACCATACTGCCTCTTCCCTCTTTATATGTAGGCTTTAGTGCCCTTGGTCTGTAGGCTGTTGTCTGCTTGGCCGTTCAGTAAATATATAAGTAGGTGTGTGTAAGGCCTTCTCTTCCCTCGTTGTCATCCGTCCTTCTAGACCAACAGTCCCAATCTCGCACATATTTTTGTTCATTGCCCTGTACACTGCTTGCTATACGTTCATAGGAGCTATGTTAATTTTTGCCACTGTAAGAATATTGAGCACCACTGTGCGGTTTGTGTGGTGCATTATCTCTGGGGCGATGTGTAGCAGGTAGCCCTTTGCGCCCGAAGGGACATTGCATTGTGTTACGCTAGCTATCAATGCACCTATCCTTTCCCAATACTCTCCTAAGGCTGGGCATTCCCAGAATACATGTAACATCGTTCCCCTGCCTTCCTCGCATCGTCAGCATCGCTCTGATGCGTCCGCGTAGATGTGCGACAGCCTGTGGGGCACCAAATACCACCTCATCATTATTTTGCAATAAGCCTCCCAGAGCGACAGGCTCCTCGATGCGCGTTTAGTGTTGCGCAATGCTTCGTGCCACTGAGCTAATGGGATCGTGACTCCTAACTACCCCTCCCACTGAGTCATGTAGGATAGTTTATGTGTTGCCGGGCCTAGGAGTATGGTTCCATAGCAGAGGGCTAGTGGTTTTGTGCATTTAGATGACAAAAATACTGCAGTGAGTATTGTCGTTGGAGAGTGGGAAACATTTTGATTTCTGGTCCTGCACATGGGTCGCCCACTTTGAGTATGCCTTTAGCGACCCATGCCTTCAGAGACAGGTCGGCACACAGAGCCCCCAGCGCTTCCACTGGCGCTGACAGGAGTAATGGAACAGTCCCTATTATATATTTGCCCCAGGACACCCAAGATTTTAATTGGAACTTTGTGCATTGTAGTCTGGGAGTGATTGTAGCCGGGGGATATACGTGTGTCCACAGGGAGTGAGCCACGTCGTATGGACGCAAGCAAGCATTCTCTAATGCCAGCCACAATGGCTGGGAGCAGGCGCTTGATGGCTGTAATAACCGTATACTTTGTGCTAGCGTTGTGGCCCTGTAATAGCCCCTCACGTCCGGAAGACCCAGTCCTCCCTTGTCATATGGGAGCCCCATGCTGCATTGTGCCACCCTGGGTGGTTTCCTTTTCCAAACATGTGCGTTTATCGTGGATTGAAACAGGGTGATGAGTTTATTCGGCAGGGCTATGGGAAGTGTGCGGAATAAGTAGAGAATTAGGGGTAACACCATCATTTTTAGCGTATTTATGCGCCCCAACCAGGACACCTCTAGGTCCGCCCATTTCTCTAACGTCAGTTTTATTTTTTGCAATGTCGGGTGGTGGTTTTCTTTCTGGATGGTTTGAAGGGATTTTGTCATGTTTATTCCTAGGTAGGCCAACGAGTTACGTCGCCAATCAAAATTAAAACGTCTTTTCAGCTCGGCCACCTTGACTCGTGGGAGGTTGATAGGTAGCGCTTGGGTCTTGGCTGTGTTGTTTTTATAGTATGAGGTTTGGCCATAATACCCCAGGAGTTTCAGCAACTCCGGGATAGAGGTGTCTGGGTTTGTGACGAAAAGCAAGATGTCATCTGCCCCCTGACGTATTTAGTCCCATGATTTGTTTGTGTTGATTAATTTGTCGTATGAGCGGTTCTAGACCTAGAATGAAAATGATCGGGGATAATGGGCACCCTTGGCGTGTGCCATTGAGGATGTCGAATGGTTTTGAGAGAAAACTGGTGCTAAAGACCTTGGCCGAGGGTCGTTTATAGAGTGCTAATACACCATGAATGAATTCGGGTGGGAAATTCATTGCCACTAGGGTACTTTCCATGTAATCCCAGTGGAGGCGGTCAAACGCCTTTTCGGCGTCCAAAGCTAGGATCAGCCCCCTTTGGGAGGAATAGTTGGCCCAATCAATGAGGTTTAGGAAGTGTCTGGTATTGTCCCCCACCTGTTTTCCAGGCACAAAACCTGCCTGCTCCGCGGATATTAGCGTGGTCAGAAGAGGCTTGAGTCTCGACGCCACTAATTTGGCATACAGCTTTATGTCCGCATTGAGAAGGGAGATGGGGCGTAGGTTGGCACAAACTGTGGGGGGGTTTGTTGGGTTTGGGCAGAGTGACAATATATGCACCTAGCATGTCCCGTGGTATTTCGCCTGAGGTTTTTATATAGTTAAAGAGTGTAGTGAGGTGGGGAGTGAGGTGTGTTGCTAACTTTATATAGTAGTAGTTGGACAGGCCATCTGGGCCGGGCGCTTTGTGCTTAGGGAGCGATCTTATCGCTGATGCAACTTCTTCTTCTGTAAATGGGTGTGTGAGCGAGTCTGCTTGGTCTGGCGACAGTCGGGATACATTCGCCTGTGCCAAGAAATGCTCTATTTCTGCCCTAGTTGGTTGATGGGTCTCCGGATCATTACCTAGTTAATATAGTGTTTCATAGTAGTTTGCGAGTTCGTTGACGATGTCTTGGGGATGATAAAGTTTTGTCCCTACTGTGGAGGTGAGGAAGGGTATTTTGGATTGTATATGTTTCTGTTTTAGTTTATTAGCTAATCTTTTGCCCGCTTTGTTCCCCATTAGATTGTACGTTTGTTTGAGATAGCGCATGTGCCTCTCAGTTGTCTGCAGGTGTACTGCGTCTAGTTTTGCTTTTCAGTGTACTAGACTTTGTGGGCCCGTTTAGTAGGATTTGTTTTGTGTTGGGTTTCGAGCATGGAGATTTCCCGCTCCAGGTCCATCTGTGCCTGGTTGTGAGTTCTCTTTGCCAGGGAGCCAATTTGTACTAGGTGACCCTGCATCACCGCCTTGTGTGCTTCCCATTGAGTTGTCAGTGGGGTCGAACAGTGTTCGTGGTCTGAGAAATAGTGTTTTAAATGGGATTCTAAGGACTTGAGGTGTTGCGGGGCATCTAGTATTGCCTCATTCAGTCTCCACGTGCCCCTCCCTCTAGCAGGGTGAGGCCGTTTCATTGTGATCACTATGGGTGCATGGTCCGACCAGGTGATGGAGCCAATGTGCCCTCTGATTGCATGTGATATAGTGCGATTGTCAAAGAGGCATAGGTCTATCCTAGAGTATATCATGTGGACTTGCGAATAATAGGTATAGTCCCTAGATCGGGGGTTCAGGTTGTGCCATACATCATAATAGTCATGGGTGTGTAGTAGGTGGGATAGATGGTCCCCTAGTGAAACCGACCTGCTTTTTGGTGTCTTGTGGTTCGTTCTGCATATGTCCATGTATGGGTCTGGTGTGCAGTTAAAGTCACCACATATTATTGTGTGTCCCTGTTTATGCTGGTCAATTTTCCGGAGGGCCGTGGTCAAGAAGGACTTTTGTGTGTCGTTGGGGGCATACAAATATGCCACCGTTATTTGGAGGCCATTTAGTGATCCCACTAGTATTAATAACCTCCCATCTTTGCTCGTGTGTTGTTTGGTGAGGGAGAAGACCCAGTCCCTATGAAAGTATATGGACACCCCTTTAGATTTTGTGTTGACCATTGCGTGATACTCTTGGGTGTAATGCTTTATTAGTAATTTGGGTGGGCTACGGTTGCAGAAGTGAGTCTACTGCAAGCATACTATCGCCGCTTTGGATTTTATAATTTCGCTTGCAGTCATCCTGCGTTTATGGGGACTGTTAAGACCTTTGACATTCATCGAGAATATCGTGAGAGAGTCAGCCATTATCTGTTATTGGGCTAAAGCGGAATAAGGGGGCACGTTGAGTCGGGATTGTGTGTGTCGCCACGTGTGAACCAAGGAGTTAGGGGGGTAACACATATAAGGAAAAGAAAAGTATATACATTGAATTAACGCCTCACTAGGCGTTCTCCTTGACTGATGTGTGGGTCGGCTATCTTGGCCGCCCTCCGCCATCTGTCTTGGGGGAGGTTTTGTCTGGCAACGGAGCGGCGAGAAGACCCTTCCTCCTTCATGTGCTCCGCCATTGTGGTCAGCATCATTAGGTAGTTACCTCCCTGTCGGCTGTGTCCTACCTGCCGTTGCTATAGTTAGTATTTGCATGTGCTCATGCCCCAATTCCTAAACGTGGGGGCATTTCTCGTCGCCTTAGACCTGTCACTGGGGTGTAAGTTGTCACCACGTCTGTCCCTTCAGCACCTTTGTCCTATGCCCATCTATGCTTGCAACCATGACATCTTAGATCTAAGTCCCTGTGACACTCTAACACTTATTGCGATCTCCCCCTGCCATGCCCAGGGTATTAGTCGTCGCTACATGGCCTCGATATCTGCCAGCACACCCACCACCCCAATCCCTCCCTATTCACATTCCCTGTGACGAATTCATTTGCCTGCCATGTAAGGGGTAAGATACCGTGCTCGACCCTAATGCGTGGCAGTGCATAGCCATTTTAGATCAGCGGCCGTTGTCGGCGCTTCTGTATCAGCTAAGCATTCAGGATCCTGGTGATTTGTGATTGTAGGTGGAGCTCTCTGCTCCCACCAGAGGTGGGGGGGGGGGTGTACAAATGTGCTCATATAGTCTGTGGTCCTCGTTCTTGGAAATAGAGGGAATTAGTGGCTAGTTAAGTCGTGCGTAGCTCGCCAATTTACTAATGGTGAGCAGGGACAAGCGAGGGACACCACAGCTAGGACAGCGCTGAATCCCTAGATCACTAACAGTTTCAACCAGTAGTGACAGCCTGACAGTCTTATCACGTGTTATTGCTATGCCCAGACTCGGGGAAGGTACCTCGGCAGACTCGCGCTATTACAGTATAACAACTAGTACTATACAAACATCATATAACATCAACAATGTAACATTTAAGTGATTAGAAATTTGAAACTGCCTGTTAAGCTTATCATTATCATATTGATATTTTGGACCTGGGGAAACACCCAACTGGGCCCTCCTATTTACACTATAGCAGTTACTATTAGTAAAGGATATACGTGGTATACGGGGTATACGTAGCTCGTCAGTCCAGGTCCCACCATAAGAATGGTTGTTCAGACCTTCAGTTCTTTCTGGTTTTATTAGGTGATCCCACCATCTGCCAGTCCTCTTGCAGTCGTCTCGGCGTTTTGTCAGCCCGCTCTGCAGGTTCTTTGTACGGGAAGAGGCCCCATTCTGCCGGTAGTCGCATGCCCACTTCAGGTTCTTCCGCTATATAGTTTTTACTTTCCTTCCACATGATGATCTTCGTGGGATATTCCCAGCGGTAAGGTATGTTGTTGTTACGTAACGTTTTCGTTACCGTGGTGAATTCCCTCCGGCGGGCCATGGTGATTGCAGACAGGTCCGCATACAGTTGGATTGCTCCATAGGGGTCCGGCAGCTTTGGCAATTTCCGAGCCGCGGTTAACAACGCTTTTTTTGTACTAAAGTAATGAAACCGCACCACCGTGTCTCTCGGGGTATCTTGAGCAAGTCTCGGTGGGCACGGGAGTTGGTGTGCTCTATCCATGAGCCATTCCAAGTCTGCAATGTTTGGCGAGAGTGCTTTACATATCCCCACCAGGTATGTTATTAGTGCTTCCCGCAAGACCGACTCTGGAATCCCCCTGAAGCGGACATTGTTCCTCCGGGATCTGTCCTCTGTCAGCCATCTTTCGCTTTAGCTGCTGGTGTTCCATCGTTAGTTGGTGTACGGTCTCTGCCAAGTCATTTTGTTCTGAGCTCATATTATCAGAGCGGGCCTCAATGTGGTTGGTGCGCTCACCAATGTCGTTCACATCTTTTCTCAGCTCGCTGGTGACTTTTTTGAAGTCATGTTGGAGCGATACTCGAAATTCCTGGAGCATAGCATATAGCCTCCTTTCAGTCACAGGCGCATCAGTGTAGTGGCCTGTGTCGCAGACTTGTTCCTCCTGCGGCTCAGCACCCTGCGAGGCCTGCGGTCCGTCCTCGTCTTCCTGAGAAGGCCGCGGTTTATCCTTTTTAGTAGTGCGGACCGGATCGGTAAGTTTCGTCTGTTTCGCTGGTGCCATCGTACTCAGTGTGGCGGGTAAGATGCCCGGGAGCGCTGTGGCGGTGATTTGCTTTGGTTTATCAAGCTTTTAGGGTCTTTTGTGCCGGAGCTCCTACTCCATGCGGCCGTCCACCTCGGTAGTTGGCCAAGCCCCCCTGTTTAAAATATTTTAAAGTCATCAGTGCTATGAGAGCAGGACCAGTGTAAGGATTTCCACCATTGGCAAAAATAAAATATCGGTGCCCCCATACATTGCGCCCACAGTGTGACATCCATATAAGTAAACCTGACATGTATTTATAAAGTTTACCCAAATCCCCACCAATTACATTGACTAGATCATATATCATAGAGATACATGATGTATTCAATGCAAATTATTTAAATATATATTTCCCTTGTCTACGATCCAATGCCGCCATTTCTTCAGCTTCAAGGGCATTATTCTTCTTGTACCCTCCGGTCTGTCCTTTGCTCCGCCTGCAGTCTTCTGTGATTTGCCCTGCTCAGGAATGTTTATTCAAGCAGGGGAAATCTCCTGTGCGATGCCGACCTGCTGGTTTAGTTGCCAGCATGCTGGAGTCTGCACAAAGTGACATTCCTAAGCTTCCTTTCCAGGGTTTGAAGCTTTGGTCTAGGAGTTACCAAGGCAACCACAGAACATGCACTGTCGTTGCTATGTGTGGAGACCAAAAGGATCACCTTTGAGAGGTCTCCTGCTATCCATTGTCAGGAAAATCAACAGCATACAGGGTTATTCACAAAAGTGAGAAATCAAAGAGAATTCAAAGTGAATTTCAAATTAGGGTCAGAATAGATACGGATGTGCAATGGGTTAAAACGAACAGATGATAATTTGCTATGCTGTACCATGAGAAGTCTAGAATCCTGATGTATAATAAGATGGGTCTTCATATGTGTCCTTAAATGGCCAGAGTTTTATTTATAATTTCTGACATCATTATAGTTGTAGAATAGCTCCAATAACCCAAGTGAGTATCTACGCTGAAGTATTCTCAGGTTTCAAGAAATGCTGCTGTAAGGATTATAGCTCCCCAAACACTAGACGGCAAAAGGCACATTCAACCTGAACAATTAATATATTATAAACACCCTGCAGCTATATTGTCGCAGGGTGACCAAAACAAAAGAGCAATCTCGGGACCTTCATAAAGTGTCTATTTTCCATCCCAAGTGATGATAACTACTGTCACATCCCCCCCCACCCCAAAGATAGATTAACCAGGTACCAGACTTCTAATCGGTCTGTGTCTGAGTTAGTTAGGTAATCAGTTCCAAAAAGTCTATCCATACTGGCATCCTCTATGAAAAAGTTCTACATAGTTTGTAAGTTTTTCCCGGTCGAGCGCATGGAGCCCTCATAGTCGATCAGTCCATGGAAGTCTGGTTTTGGGCAGCCAAGACTGTGTTCCCCGGTCATCTTGTGCCACTAATGGGCAAAGGGTGACTTAGACAAAGGAGGGTCTCTGTAGTTGAGAAAGGTAGTTGCCCGTGAATCTACCATGGCCAGTGTTAATTTCATTGACTAACAATCTTCGTCAGATTTTGTCGACTAAAATTTGAAGATTTAGTCGACTAAAATGCTGAAGATTTAGGTGACTAAAACTAGACTAAAACTAAAACAATTCAGATTATTAAAATACGACTAAAACGGCTTTTTAGTCAAAAGACTATGACTAAAACTTAATGAAAATGTGCCGCCAAAATTAACACTGGTGGGTAAGACACATGGGGGAGGGAGGAGAGGAAATGAGACACATGGGGGCTGGGAGATTGAGACATATGGGGGGTGGCTCAGGGAGAATGCAACAAGGTGCTGGGGAAAGAGCCACACAAATAGGGCTGTGGAGAGAAAGAGACACACAGAGAGCTGGGAGGGGGCAAAGAGCCACAGAGGGGCTGGGGAAAGGGCAAAATACACAGACACGGGAAGGGGCAAAAGAGACAGACAGGTTCTTGGAGGAGATGCCCAGAGGGGCTGGGGACACACGAAGAGACATAGAGGAGCTGGGGAAGGGGGAAGATAGACAGACTAGGGCTTGAGAGAGAGAGACCCAGAGGGGCTGGAGGAACACAAAGAGAAACAGAGCAGTTTGGGAAGGAGCAAAAGAGACAGATAGAGGCTTTAACTAAACCCATAAGATTTTAGTCGCATCGACAAATTTCTACTGGAGATGTAGTTGACTAAAACTGGACTAAAACTAAAACAATTCTCATGACTAATACACAACTAAAACTAAAATGTATTTTTATTCAAAACACTATGACTAAAACTAAATAAAAATTTGTTAATTCAAAATTAACACTGGCCATGGCCTCCTCCGAAACTTAAACCTACCCCCATATGCCCAATCTCAGAAGGCCCCATGACACCGACACACCCCAACAGTAAATCCGGAACCATGGGTCTCCAGCCCAGATCTCTCTGTATCATTGTTAGGCTATACCATCTGATAAGTTTATATATATATATATATATATATATATATATATATATATTGCTGTTTGCTTTGGGAGTACAATAAATGTATATTATTTTATAATGAACGTCAGATTGAGTAATAATAATTTTTAATGATATAGAAGTATATTATGAGAAGCCATTTAAACAATAAGATATATACATAAAAATACTTAATCCAACCACCTTTAACATATACATATTTATTATGAACTCCAAGAAACCCCTATAGTGCTAAAAAAAAAAACACTGCTTATGGGTACTGCTCGGCAGTACTATAAAAAGTATTCTAAGCATCAATCACTCACTGGTTCGGTGAGAACTGACTGCTCATTGGTAAGTGATTATCTCATAACTGTACAATAGGGTCATCTATTGCAAATCATGTAAGAAAATGTCTGTTCCCATCAACCACTGCCACTGGTGGTTTAATGGATGTAGTTACATGCAATAGCAGTAATAATGTAATAATGCCGAATTTTTACAAATAGCAACATGATACTTGTAAATATGAATTCCTAATTTTTTGCATGTTTATTATCTGATTGCACTGCATGTTCAACAAAATTATATTCTTATGAAAACTTGAAAAATGACAGTGCCACTTTAATGTACTCTCTCCATATAAAGGTACATGAAAGAAGACATTAAATACATATAATATATATACACCGTGCAAAAATGTATACTCTGTGCATTATCATAAAATCATAGCAAGGGGCGTAAATGTTTCACTCACGTTGTCGTAGACATAATATTGCTCTTCACAAATGCCTTATGTTGTTGGCTCAATAGCTCCTTCATCTCCAAATACCTTGACAGTATAATATACACAATGAAGGAAAAAAGTATGAATACAATATATCAGATTTATTACAAAGAAAAAAAATGAATACTCACATAGAAAAACTGCTTTCAAACATTTCTTGGTAACGTATCGTGATTTAGTTTAACCTTCTAGATAGCAACAACATTTTTCATCTGACTGACTTCTTCGGTTACTGAATTCAGTGGAGCTTAATTCCAAGATTGCTTGTACAAAACTATTTATGTCAATTTAAAAAGCAGACGTCGTTTTATAATTTGAGAAATTCAAAGAGCAATTTTTATTTTATTTTTACTTTGCATATTATTGTTTTAAAACTGGTCTTGCTTCTGTCTGCAACTTTTTTTTTTTATCTAAGTTAAAGAAACTCTCTCTATATCAATGACAACAATATGCAAAACGCAGAGGAAGCATATTACTTCCCAGCGGAGAATATGAAAAGTGTTTGTACCTGCCTTTAATATAATAACAATGTTTGTTTTTAAATCTTTAGTCCCATTCATTCACAGCAAGGAAAATTAGGAGGGTACAATATGGCACAGTTTCTCCAATTGCTGCCTGCTGTGATGAGATATGAAAGGAGGATTAAGAAACGCATTACATTTTTTTTTCTTTCTATTATTGTAACAAGTTTTCTTCTTTATTTTTTATTTTTTGTCTTGGAATGCACACTGTAAAATTGGTGGAACCTAAAGTGGAAACTGTGCAGATTATATACAAATGTAAAATGCTTTTAACCTTATATTCTTCATGTAGATTAGGACAGATGACCTTTGAGATAAAATAAAATGACGAAACGGCTGTTTCCTAGGGTTTACCAACTTTTTTTTTTTGACAAGTTGTGCTGTGATTTTGAAGCTGTACATTGCAAATAATAAAACTGCCATTACATAAAAAAATATTAAATTATGTTTTTGATGTATATGGGTGTTTTTATAAATACTGTCGTATGGCTCAGGGAATAAACTATGAAAGACCTGTACTGCTAAAGAACAAAACTAGTATAACGAAAAAGTATTCATTTTTTTGCATTTAGTATTTTAAATAGCAATTTATTTCTCAAATACCGGACTGAAAGTACATTTTGTAACTGCGCAAATAAATTCACAAATGTTTACCTTTTTAGGATGTTGACTGATAGCTCATTAAAAATTGTTAAAAGGCTACTCCAATGATCATTAAAACTTACAATAACACTTATTGACACCAGCCCCATTCTCCTGAAGCTCTCCATGTCTACTACAATGTCACGCTGTCATGGTTCCGTGTCCGAGGACCAATCAAATGCTTGCCATGCACATGGGTGTCAAACATAACCCACCATCACCTCATAGAGAAGCATTGAAACAAATGCTTCTCTATCAGATCAGTGAATGCTTCTTCAGTGACTGCACATGGAGTGTCCATTCACATGACAGCTCATCTTGTCACTACAGCCCACCCATCTCCCAATCCAAGTCCTAGGTAGGGAAGGAGGGAAGCTCAGGTGGTAGGGGGGAACAATAGGAAATGATAATCAGAAAGAGAGAGAACTTAGTAATAAGTGAGTTATTTGGACCGTATCACTGTGAGTCATGTGCACACAGACCTACAGGCTTCTTGTTGCAGATACACTAACAGTGCTGGGTGCAAGAGAAGAAGCTCATTATATCCATTATCAATGTGCATAATGTCCTGACTACAGATGTTTTTTATGCAGAGGACTCATATTAATCACTCTAAAACAGAGTTCTAGACTGACTAGGTCACATGTGCTGGAAGTATAACTATACTGTGGCACTTATTCACTAATATCTCTGTATAGGCAGCTTTTCAAGCCGAGATTCTGCACATACAGATTGTTTGCACTGGGACCTCTTTCAAAAACAGAAGTGGTGATTGTGATTGGAGTAAGCCTTTCACGTATTTTTAACAAACTATTTCTTGCTTTTTTTTTTTTGCTTTTTTTTTTTGTGAACATGTTACTTCACTATTTATCAAAGTGCGGCTAATTTTTCCATGATTTGAGCTAATTATTTTTTGGGTGAATGGACAGCAAAAGTACACACCATTTTGAACCATCAGAAGAAAAATCAGAAGGTAAATGATTCAAATACAAAAAATAATATACGATTTAGATATATATCAAACCATGGGAAACTCCTTCATTCACTTTGATCTATTCCAGTAGAGTAGAGGACACAATCGCAAGAAATCCACTTGCTTTTTGCAGGCTAGACTACAGAATATTTGCCCATGTAGCGATGCCATACTTTCCATTTACCAGTTTAAAAACACTAATATTAGCCTTATAATCAATATCCAACTATTTTTAAGTTTATTTTATTCAGCAGCAATGTAATAACAAAGTATCCTTTCAGACTAATCCAAACCCTAATACATATTAAGTAAGAGTTTTCTTAATACCACAGCAATAGCCATGTAAATGTAAGCTCACCTGCCAACCTCCATGGTGAGTCCAAGCTAACACACATTTGTTTCCTATTTAGGGTGAAGAAGTTTCTTGTAAATCAGCTTAACTCCTTCATGATAAACCCCATAGCCTGCATGTTACTGTCACTGATACAGTTTGTAATATCCAACATACAGGGTACAGTATTCACAAATCACAAGTTAGACTGTCTGGCAATACTTCCCTCCAAACTGCCAAATCATTCTATCATTGTGAAGCCAGTCACTAACTAGAGGTAAGAGGTTCTCATGGAGAATAATGGAAGCAGTTAGCCGCTACTTAAATAATGACTTGAAACAGCTGCACCTGCAAACTCCCAGTCACAACCGGATATATTTTGCACTTGATAGACAGCTTATAACAGACTGCCTGTTTAGAAGTATCGGATGGCTGATATAAAGTAGCAACAAAGTGAAAAAAGTTAGCTTTAAGATTGTAATTCACTTTTTAAAATATGTGTCCTATACCTTCCAAAATTAATAGATATCCTAGACGAGTAATGTGTTTGATCAATCAAGACTAGTAATTTGAGGGTTTTTGGTTTGTGTTACGAACGCTGGTATTGCAGATACCCGTTTGGCTATTTCCTCCCGAACTGCTGGAGCCCAAATGATTATAGCTCGCAGTTTGGGTGTTGATTTGAACGTTTCCCAGACAAAATACAGCATCCAAGTAGATTCTCCACAGCAAAGTAGACAGTTACCCAAACATCAGCCAAGACTAGATGAAGGGTATAACAGGAATGCTTTATTCAGGCTAACCGCCTGGCTTTTATGCAGTCACAAACATACAGGGTTTTCGTTTACATATTCCAGGGGCATTCCCCACTGGACCTGAGAGGGGACAGTGACAAGTTACATTCTACATTCCCATTGGCTCTCAGGTCCAGGACACTCCTACAACAGTAATTTAATTCTTCCCCTGTACTTCTGAGATAATTGAGTCAAGCACTATACTAAATTCAATTATCTCCAAACCCAAAAAGCACACATTTTCACAGAACTCAGAAAGTATCCCAAACTCCATAGAAACCCCCACAAAAGTTATGTCCCCTGATAGCCCTGATCTGGGGGACCAACATATTCAAAAATCACCCAGATCGGATGAGAGGTTCAAGAGTTTCATGGAAGTCTCATTTTGACCGACCGCACACGAGGCTCCTGCCCAGAAATAGTTCCATGAGATTAGGTTGTGCGGTCAGTCTATTTGGAAAAGTCTAAAAACCTTGCGGTTTCCTTTGTAGTTAATAAGCCGGGGGGGGGGGGGGGTGGTCGGTGTTCAGTAGTTTTATCTACTGAACGAGAAAAATACAATTTAACAAAATTAACAGGGTAGTTGCTTCACAATTTGTTTTTGTTTTTTTAGATGCACTAGACAGGCAGAAATTACAACTTGATGGACGTAAGTCTCTTTTCAGCTATGTAACTATGTAACTATGTAATTATTTAACCACAAGTAAGAATTTAACAAAAAATATACACATTTTCTTTCACATAGTTTTGCTAAGGATCAAACATATCCATATAATAGCTTCACAACAGTTTATCATCATTTATAATTAAAGAGGAATATCTAGTAAAAGCAGCTGGGTCTTATACAAACGTCAACACAGTTCAGTACAATCAAGACTCACGTTTAAAGGAGGATTCTTACATACTCCGACTGACGCATAGTACAATGATTGCTTGGAAAATGTATCTGCAAAGGATACATGATTCAGGGACACCATTAATAGGAATTAACACAACATTTTAAATGCTCAGAGGATAAAAAGAGTTATGCTTAATATCAGTCTCAGATAACAAAAAGGAAACAGGAATAGAGATAGAAAGAGGGCTATTCCTAAAAGAGTGTGTTACGGTTCTCCTGCCCTTTCACACGAACTTGTGTCTATTTCTTCAGAAACCAGAACATATAAAAGTCCTCAGGCCTGCTATCCCACACAATGTGAGTCATCACGGCAAAGTAGTGTGTAATGCAACATTCTGTCTTGATTGAGTACATCTGTCTGGGCTGCTTTACGGAGCTCCCCTATTATAATGCAGCACCCCAACCTGGTCTTTCACTGATATGTTTAGGCTTTAATGCATCTTCTATGATGGGGTCTGATGATTGTCAACTGGAGTCAACAGCCACGTTCCGTATCTATTGATAGCAGCGCCTGTGAGCTATAAATTTGCAGAAACACACATTTCATGACTTTTAGACAAGATTCCATTAGCTCATTATGTGATATGGTGTAAATACTGCCCAGATGATCCATATGACCTCCTCAGACATCCGGCAGATATTGAAACTGAGTGCCCGGGGCAGATAATTCTACAAATATTTAATAACTTTCATAATTACAGCGAGAGACGAATGGTTTCTGACTGTTTGGTAACACTGACAAGTCCGTTTTCAGATCACAGCCGGTATCTAACATTATACATTGAGAACGTGCTTTGTTTTATTATCCAGCTGCTTTCTTTTCGTTCTTTTACTTCTAGTTCTCGTATTCTTCTGTATATTCTGAGGCTCACCTCCCACTGGCTTGATTTATTTCTTCTAAAGAATTTCCCTGATTGTAGCTATGTTTTCATACACATTTATTTATTTTACAAAAACAAAGAAAAAAAAAATGACAAAGCAAACCAAGTCCAGCTAAAGAAAGACTCTAACATATTCTGCAATTATTAAATCCTTAAATGTTTGAAATGGTGACCATATTTTTTTGTATTTCACACTCAATCTCCACCGAGGTCTCATTTGAAGCTACATCTTCTTCTGCTATTTCTAATGTAGCACATTGTTTAGCCTTCTACATTCACTATATTCAGTTTAGCTACAACTAACCTTTACCTTTACTTGACTCTCGTGTTGGCCGGCTAGCAAATATTCAGTGTGAGATAGTTACTATGGGAAATTAAGGGAAAGTTGCTTCTTTCTTTCCCTCTCTCCACCCTGACTTTGAAAACTAACTGAGGCTATCAGCATGCTGACGACCGGCCTATCGGCCTGGCTGGCGGTCTACTACTGTTAAAATCGTTGTACTGCTTTTCCCATCCAAATGGTTTAAAAAAATGATTGAACAAAGCGGAAGTAGAAAGACCCTTACGGAAAGCAAACAGTTGTAGATAGAGATAGATAGAGCACTTTAAGCCAATATGGTAAGAAGAGGGTTGAGAGCGCTATGGAAGTATGTAGTAATGAGAGAGGAAAAGCATGATTGTTTAGCAAGAGTGAGGGCTGTACTGTACGTTGACTTAATGTTCCAAGGTTGGAGGCACTTGAGGTTTATGTTTGCAGCGAGGCTACAGTGTTCAGGGCAGAGGTGAGGGTAGTATTGTACAAGGAAATGGCCAGAGAGGTACAGGAGAATGTAGAGATAAATAAGAGTTGAGAATGGACACCAGTTGACAGCTGCTGAAGGTTCAGAGAATTAAGGGACACTATGGTGACCAAAACAACTTTATCTTAATGAAGCCGTTTTAGTGTATAGATCAGGCCCCTACAGTCTCATTGCTCAATTATCTACCATTTAGGAGTTAAATCACTTTGATTATACCGTCCTAGTCACACCTACCTGCATGTGAGTTGTACAGTCTTCCAAATATTTCCTATAGCGTGTGATCTCTACTTCCTACTTCCTTTATTGCACATCCTGTTTAATTCAGAATCTCCTATTCAGTTAATATTCGTCTAGACCCTGCAGGAGCCTCTGAGGTTCAGTTTACAGAACATGAAATAGTACCTTCTAAAGCAAGTTAACATCTGATTGAAAAATGAAACCATTTTTTTCATGAAGTCACAGCCAGGGGAGGTGGATTAGTGAGGTTTGATTGCACTAGGGAATTTCTATTGCATTCAGCAGTAACATTTGTGCTGGGAACAGGAGTTGAAAGTAGAACAAAATTCTGAAGTTATTTTTTCTTTTTGAATTTCTTTTTTGTAAATAATATTTTGAACATTTTGTTTTAAGTGTTATTTCCAAAATGCATGAAAAAAACAGCAAAGTCATTTCGAAGTTGACATGCTGCTTTAATTACCCTTTGAAATCTGGATGTGGTGAGTCCATGAGAGCTAGAATCTGTCCGAGCACTAGGGGTTCAATCTGCTTTAGTAATGCTAACACTCACTGTCCCTGCTTATTATCCATGACTACGCCAGTATCTATCACTCTTTTCTACTGTCGGTACACTCGCTTACTCTCACGCTCACTGTACCTCATTGTCCATATTTCACGTTGACTCATTATATTATAAAATGTGTTCTTTTTCTGATATCATTAAATCTATGCTAACCACTAATAGCAACTTGCAGGGTTTTTCACCAAATTTTAACACACGATGAGTATTTCAGTGCATCTTTGGATATTCCAGCGTTCCATCCATGCGCAGATCAGCCTGGTTGGCCTACCACATCTTCCACAATAACATAAAAGAGCACCACCATTCCATAACAGAAAGACAATGGGTATAGATCCAGATGTCCCTCAAAATTAAAATAAAGCAATGCATTTGACAGCACGAGACTGAAGTAACAGAAATAGTTTATCGCCCAAAAAAAAGACAGGTGGACCTGGCAATACTTTGACAATTCACGCCCATCTTTCCTTTTAGTGTTATAAAATATAACATATCAATTCAGTGTAGAACTCTATGTCTGTTACTTTATTCTAACATGTATGGTAATGGTCATCATGCCCAATTAGATGCCACAGTCCGGACACCCTCTATTACAAGCTTACAGGAAGAGCAGATGACTCTTGCAAGCACATCTATCAAACATCTAGAGCAGGGGTTCCCAACCAAGTCCTCAAGTACCCCCTTCGAGTCCAGGAATTAACGGATTACCCTGTTGTGTCTAAAGTTTTGTTTTTTTTATATCTAAAAACACCTTAGACACAGCTGGGTGATCCCTAAATCCTGGTTTGGAGTACAGAATTACCATCACAGTTTGAGATCCATAGCTCACCATTCAAAACTATTTCACCAGTGTTCCATTGCTCCTGGACATTAGAGAAAGTCAACATAACTTTCTAACAAAGGCATGCGCGTATATCATAGAACACCCTTTGCATTCATAAGACCATTTTAGTGTTTTCTGAATATGCACAAGTGTATTTTGCAGCTTTATGTAAGTAAAGCTGCTGGCTGGCAATGTATATCAATGTGTATCTGTACAAAGGAAGGGTCCAGATGCTCAGGGCAGAGGCGTACCTGGAGCATTTGGCACCCGGGGCGGATCTTATATTTGGCATCCCTCTCCTTCCTTCCAATTTAAACAAAAAACAAAAAAACACACTTTTAAAAAAAAAAAAGTATTTAGCATTGTGCAGTGTTTGCATTTTTTTTATGTATTTAGCACTGAGCAGTGTTTGTGTGATTGAATGTAAGCATGTTTTTGCATGAAGTATGTGTGAGTGAATGTAGGGGTGTGTTTGCATGTAGTGTTGGCATTTCAATGCAGTCAATGAATGCATGTGTTTTTTGAATATGTGATGTGTTTTTATGTAGTGTTGATATTTGGATGCAGGGGTGTATTTGTGTGTAGTGTTGGCGAAATGCTGAGATGTATTCACATATACACATATACTCAAATATACACACACTGGCACACATGCAGATACATAGACACACGATGCACACACTGGCACATACAGATACACAGACACATAGGTATACACATGCAGATACATAGAAACATAGTCATGCACAGATACAGACAAACACTGACACACAAACAAATAGAGACACACAGATACAAACACACATGTAGATACAAACACACACACTTACAGGTACACACTGACACACATGTACAGAGACACATAGGCACTGACACAAATACACACATACATATACACTGACACACAGATACAAACACAGACACACAGACACAAAGGTATAAGTATGTGTGTTTATTGTATGCAGTGTGTATTTGTGTAGTTTATGTGTTTGTGTACTGTATGCAGTGTGTGTGTGTGTGTGTCTGTATGTGTGTGTGTGCATGTGTGTGTGTGTGTGTATACTGTGTATGAGTGTATTCGTGTATAGTGTGTATGTAGTGTGTGTGTGTGTGTATAATGAGTGTATTGTTTGTGTGTGCCTCCCCCCCCCCCCCCCCCCCGACTCTTACCAGTGTCTAGGGAAGGGACACACACTACATTCCCTGGTGGTCCGATGGCACAGTATGGTTGCCCAGTGAAGAGGGGCCCAGGAGTCTCCACATCCAGCAGCAGCATGTCCTCTGTTCTCACGATGCCATAGCAACGTGCAGCAACGCTTTCGCTGTTCGGAGAACAGAGGACATTCTGCTGCTGGATGTGGAGATTCCTGCAAGCAGCAAGAAAATGCGCCCCGGGCACCCCCCTAGTGAGTAGCACCCGGGGTCGGACTGCCCCTTCCGCCCCTCCCCTCCCCCACCCCACCCTCTTAGTACACCACTGGCTCAGGGTAAATGTTATCTAAGAGGCTCGCCACCTTCATGGAAGCACGATAATGAAATAAAAGAACTAATATTTTGTTGTTAGCAGTTATTTCTCCATGGATAAATGTATGTCTGTAGGCCAGACGTGCATGCACACAAAAATACTAATGAACTCAATTTAATGTTCAGGGTCCCTTTATTGCAGATGTAATATAATAGATGCAACAACATTGTACTTAAAGGGACACTAAAATTGCCCAGACCAGTTCCTCGCAATGAAGTGCTCTGGGTGCAGTGACCCTGTCCTTTAAACTCTGCAATGTAAAATATTGTAGTTTTGTAGAAACTGTAACATTCACGTTGCTGGGTTAAATCCACCTCTAGTGGCTGTCTTCCTATTAGCCACTAGGGGTGCTTCTGTGGAACTGATCAAGTAAACATACAATTTGAAAAAAAGATACCTAAAGGAGCTGATTATTAAAGGAAAACTCCAGTGCCAGGAAAACAATCTGTTTTCCTGGCACTGCAGGTTCCCTCTCCCTCCCACCCCCCAATCCCCAGTTGCTGAAGGGGTGAAAACCCCTTCAGTAACTCACCTGAGGCAGCGACGATGTCCCTCATCGCTGCTTCCTCCTCTGCGCCGCTCCTCCCTCTGACTCCGTCGGCCGGTGTGTGAGACTGATCCTGCCCACCGGCCGGAGAGACCTAATGCGCATGTGCGGCAATGCCGCGCATGCGCATTAGCGCTCACCATAGAAAAGCATAGAAAAAGACTTTCAATGCCTTCCCTTTGGGGAATTGAGCGACGCTGGAGGTCCTCACACAGCGTGAGGACGTCCAGCGACGCTCTAGCAAAAGAAATCTTTGCTATGAGTCAGGAAGTGCCCTCTAGTGGCAGTCTAGTAGACAGCCACTAAAGGGGGAGTTAACCCTGCAAGGTAATTATTGCAGTTTATAAAAAAACTGCAATAATTACACTTGCAAAGTTAAGAGTAGAAACATAGAGACATAGAAACATAGAAACATAGAATGTGCCGGCAGATAAGAACCATTCGGCCCATCTAGTCTGCCCAGTTTTCTAAATACTTTCATTAGTCCCTGGCCTTATCTTATAGTTAGGATAGCCTTATGCCTATCCCACGCATGCTTAAACTCCTTTACTGTGTTAACCTCTACCACTTCAGCTGGAAGGCTATTCCATGCATCCACTACCCTCTCAGTAAAGTAATACTTCCTGATATTATTTTTAAACCTTTGTCCCTCTAATTTTAGACTATGTCCTCTTGTTGTGGTAGTTTTTCTTCTTTTAAATATAGTCTCCTCCTTTACTGTGTTGATTCCCTTTATGTATTTAAATGTTTCTATCATATCCCCCCGTCTCGTCTTTCCTCCAAGCTATAGTGGCACCCAGACCACTCCAATGGGCAGAAGTGGTCTGGGTCCCTGGAGTGTCCCTTTAAACTTGTTCACAGTAAAAAAAAAAAAAAAAATTAAATTTGTTCAAATTGACTTGTCAAAAAAAGAATTGTGGCATTTCGGTTCAGAGAAATTTTACCCAAACAATCATTTTGAAATTGCTCCCATCAGTGTAGAGTGTACTGCATGTACAAAAATTATCATCTTCTCCCTCCCCTCCTCTTTTTCCTACGCCATGGATGGAACTCTGAATAAGGAAACAAAACACCTTGTCCATTGCCCTTTAATTTTTTATGTTTTGTCATTCTTCCATCCGGTGATGCAGGGTTGGGGAATTCTGACAAATTACTAATCAACCAAAATTTGGATGCATCGCAATACATTTACTAACGAACGCGCTGGCTATTATGGCTTATTAGATAATTATCACCATGTTAATGAGTCCCGATAAGCTGTTAAACATCAACATAATCACAATAACACCGACCTGGCCTTTTTGATAACACTTTTACTATTACCGGTTTTATAAAAAAAGGGACCCTATATTTTACATTAAACAGCCAAGCTTAAATGACCATAATTCTTTACATGAAGATTTATGGATACTGAAAAAAAAAAAGTGCAAACAAAAATCACATTACATAAAGTATTCATTTAATATATGAACTAAAATCCTTATTGTTATTCATTGATAAAGTACTAATATATTGCGCACTGCATTATAGATCAAACAATTCGCCAGTGACGGTTGTAATGCCATCGAAAATAGCTGCTTCCTATTAAAATGAATGTATTTATATATTCTCCATGTCACATATTTCAGTTATTGCTGGGCACTAATACATTCACAAAACCATTTTATCTTTGTCATTTCATAGAACCTTTTTCTGCTTAATTTATTATGAACATGGGTTCAGTGATGATAGACTATTGAACATGTTTCGGTTACCATAAATCAAGCAAAGACCAGTGATCAGGTAATGCTCCTATTTAACAGACAGCGTAGTAAGTGCTGCAGAATGTTTGTAAAGCTTTTACATCAGATGATGAATAGTCTACTTTTTTTTTCTGTAGTTTGAGAAGAAATAGTTTTTAATGGATTTTAAAATGAACATTGTCATGCTAAGGCTGCCATCTACTGGTTTGTTTTTAAATCTACACCAACTTGGTTTCATTCCTTTTTTTTCTGTGCAAAGGTGGTTACAGGCATATATCAGGTGCCACAACAGCACTCATCAATTGAGCATCAGGGTTATCACAGTGACATTGCAGAGAAATGCACATTTTTGTTTGTAGGCTAGGATAAGCTGGGTGTAGTAGTAACATCAGTTTAGCTGGCAACCGTTTGGCACATAACATTAAAACATTAAAAGAGAAACAGTCTCATGGCACATAGCTGTAGTGCAGCGGGAATAGAGCTGATGTGGGGGTACTAGTTGTCAGCCTGAGTGTAAATGGTAGAGTCTGTGGTGGCCTACTGTGTTTTGTCTTACGCTGGGGCCGTGTTATGTTGGTGGAAGCCGCGCTATGTCTCGTGGCCTGGGTTCACAGCGGCTGCATGTACTGAAGGGCCGGTTCTAATATGTTAGTGTCTATCCCCCTGGTGTTGAGCGGTAGCGGGTGGTCTAGTGTTCCCGTCTGCAGTATGCTAGGTGGCCCCTGTTACCCCGGGGACGGGGGGAAAGGGGGGTGATAATCAAAGGAGCTCTATGTGAGTTGCTTTAGGGTGCCCATGACTGCAGGTGCTAGTGTTGGCATTCCATAACAAAAACAAAAAAAACAAAAGAAGAAAGAAAACATGAACAAGAACAAACTGTTAACGACATGGTTGGTTTGCAAGTTCAGTAAATGCAGCAAGTGGTGCTGTTGGGGTATGGCGGTTGGTAAACCTGGTGATTTCGGAGCCGCCTCAGGTCTTGGCTGCTGGTTTGGTTGCTGTCTCTGCGCCTCTGGGGACGAATGGGACCACTGTCGCGGGGTTCCAGGTGGAGCCGTGAGCCGGCGTAGCGTTGGACACCGGTGGGAGATGAGGGGTCATAGGGATATCCAGTGTCGGTAGCAGTTCATTTGCCCCTTGCAAGTCTCGGACGGTGTAGGCTGCAGTCCCATGGTTGATAAGCAGTGCGCGCGAACCTCTCCAGTGGTAGATAATTTCATGCTGGCGTAGGAGAGCTGTGAAAGGTTGGAGTGTACGTCGCCATGCCAGAGTGGACCCTGACAGATCCGCATAGAAGGAAAGCTGCATGTTTTCGAACAGATATGGTGAGTGGTTTTGTGTGGCTTGCATTACCGCCCGCTTGTCTCCGTGGTTTTGAAAACGGACTATAAGGTCCCGTGGGGCCGTTGTTGGGGCCTTGGCTGCTCGTGGCAAGCAAAACATATGTTCTATGGGCACCTGCCTGGCTTGCTTGGGAGGTAGGAGCGATTGCATCAGTCTCCTCAGTGTGTGGGAGAGCTCAGTCTCCAGTATGTCTTCTCCGATTCCTCGGATTTTAATGTTCCGGTTGCGGCTCTGATCCTCTAGCGTTGCTATACGCTGCTCATAGGTAAGGTGCTGTTGTGTGAGGGCTTGGACCGTTTGCTGCAAGCGTTGTGTATGTTGCTTGGTGCCCTGGGAGTCTGCTTCCAATGTGCCTAGGCGGCCTGTCAGGCAATGCAGGTCCGTGCGCAGTTGGGCCATGTCGGCCTGTATCGTTAGCTGGAGCTCTGCCAGGAGGCCTTTCATGACCGAGATGGTCACCGGTGATAAGTCGGGTCTCGGAGGTGACTGGCGGGGTGGTATCCCCGTATGTGGAGTCGCCATTTCTGCCTCTGCGGTGAAATCGTCGGATACTTCCGAGCTGTAACCATCGTACGCGGCCATGTTTGGGCCTTGGGCGCCGAGTGCATGTTTCTACATGTCACCTATACTTTGGTGTTGCCGCGGGTTGTCGGGCTTCGGTTTCTTGGTTTTACAACCCATGTCGTTAGCGGCAGTCTGTGGGTCAATTTAATGCCTCGTTTGTTCAGCTGGGTCCTCGTTATCGGGCCCAAAGTGCTGTTTTGCTGGAGAGCTCGCTTGGCGTGCGGCCATTCAGGTCGGTTGCTTCGGTTTCATTCCTTTTAACTAGTTCCAACTCTATCCTTAAATTCATTGTATCACAGCCGTATGTTATTATTTATTTTTATTAGCATTTAAACT
Organism: Pelobates fuscus; assembly: GCF_036172605.1. Classification (NCBI taxonomy): domain Eukaryota; kingdom Metazoa; phylum Chordata; class Amphibia; order Anura; family Pelobatidae; genus Pelobates; species Pelobates fuscus. The sequence goes on from NC_086321.1 coordinate 24,048,361, forward strand.
TACTAAAGAATATTTTTGAGTAATTATTTTGTAAGTTTTTTTTTTTTTTTTTATGTAAGGCTAATAAATCCTAAAATTGTAATTCGTGTAGTCAGTAAACACAGTTGTAGTAAATCTGGAAATTAACCGTGAATTGAAGTTAGAACTCAGCGTCACATTAGACACCATGTTTGGAGATTTCTGCTCACACATGTTTCGTAGACTAAATAGGAATGATTCTTAAATGAAAAAGGGGGAAAATTAAAGTATTTAAAAAAAATAGAATCCGGGGCCTCCTATTCCCCTATTAGCTAGGGAGAGCTAGGCAGTAATACACCATTTATGATCTGACACCATGGACAGTGATGTGACTGTTACTAAACAAGTAGCTGTCCATCTGTTTCTTTCCCCATACTCTGGGCTGTACTCATAATAATAAAAACCATAGAGGATCACCTCCATCCACTCAAACATAAGTAGATGAGAGGTTAATAAGTAATAATGGGGGTCCCAGTTTACTTCTTTTTCAGGAGTGCCCCCCTCCCTCCATATAGTACATGAGTGGCATGTTGATTAAAGTTGTGTCGCTTCACATAAATACCCCCAACACAAATAGTGTATTGTGCTAGGGGTTGCGACAAACAATGGAAAATAAATCCTTCAAAAGACCACTATATCTTAATACACAGAGTGTTTAACGCATAGAATCTGCCGTTGCTGCATTGCAAATGTAAACAGTGCCATTTATGAGAAATGCAGTTTCCAGACAGACAGCCTCTAGAGGCTTTGTACTGAAATAGATTCAACAGTTGAATTGCTTTGCTGTCTGGTGTTAGAATGTAAATTATTCTGACACCAGGCGCTTTATGTGTGCAATGATTCTCTATGACTGATCACCTCACCATGATTGCGGGCACGTGAGCCATATGTCGTAATGCCAAGCTCTATAGGAGAAGGCAGATTGATTAACCTTGTTTTTGAAGTAGGGAATGGAAAATAAGGAGAAAGAAGGGCAAGTGGTAGATGCAGCAGAAGAGAACATTCTGTTCAGATAGTGTGGATGTTTACATGTCTGATGTAGAAATATTTCTGTTATATTCAAATAATCAATTTATGAATTTCCCTACCGAGGTGGCAATTATACCATATTTGGAAGAAAATCTACTTGTAATTATTTTGATTTGTGATATAGTTCTTTGCAAGCAGCAACAAAAATCCTGTATGTGACACATATACACAACAGAGCCGAAGGTTCTCCTGTCTTCTATATCCCATGAGTCCTCATTTTTATTCAGGACAAGACACAGGAGAATATATATATATATATATATATATGTTTTCAGTAGTCTGTCTAGCTGAAGACTGCAGTCGTGTTGGATGTAGCACTACCCAGTGACTATAACATCATGAAGAGGGAACATGAGAAGATGTACAAATGCCAACAAAGACATTAGTAGTCCTAGTTGTGATAGGAGCACTCTGGGCTGTGACTCCCAAGTTGGAGGAGTGGCTTCAACAGATTCCAGGTGGGGCATCTGAGATCGCTGTCCAGAAGAGTGCTGTATATAGGGTGAGATAGAGGCAAAAAATACCTACAAAATTCAAAGTATAAATAAAGAAAATTAGACCCGTGCTGCAGATACTCCACACTGAAGTCCCAACAGTGTATATACAACCAAAAAACAAACATGAGTCCTGCGCATCCAGTATAGGTGTGCACACCCAGGTGCTACCATAATTTATTTGAGGACAAAGTTAAAGCAGCAAACGTTTCGAGCAGCAGCCCTTTCTCAATGCTAATGTCCTACAGTATATGCAAGATAACAACAATATATACAAAAAATAGTGCTTACATAACCCAAAAGTGCCACCCCAGTTAATCAAATATAGAAGCAGGATCAGATGTGCAGTACATTTCCATTACGCTGGCATGTTTGATGATTCCAGTCACTTCCTGGATCGGCATAAATGTGCGTGATGATTAGGTAGGTCTTTGGCAGCAATTTCATCAAGTATAACTTCGGATAATCCTTTTTGAAAAGCAGCAATTAATTTGTTGTTAGTCCAGTCTACCTCAGATGCCAAGGTACGAAATTCTATGGCATAATCCGAGATAGACTGGTTCCCTTGTTTGATATGCATTAGGGCAGTGGAGGTGTCTTCCTCTCTGCCTAATGGTTTAAACATCAATTTGAATTCCTTCAGGAATTCCTGGTAACAATGAGCGATACTCCTATTACTTTCCCACAATGGATTAGCCCAGGTTAAGGCCTTACCTTTAAGTTGGTTCATCAGATACCCAATCTTAGCTCTATCTGAATGAAATGAACCAGGTGAGGCCTCAAAGTGGTACTCAATCTGATTGAGAAATCCCCTACATTCCTGGATGTTACCAGAAAAATGCTTGGGTAGGAGATAAGGAGATTGTAGGTGCCTTATATACTATAGGTGGAGGTACATTAGGCAGTGGTGACATAATTGGAGAAGCCTCAGGTTGTAAATGAGCCGTCCTAGTAAGGAGCAGGCTAAGAGCCTGGGCAAATTTATCCATACGGTGATCATTCTCCTCTAGCTTTCTCTCACAAGCTGCTATGTGCTGACACAATTCTACATGATCTATGGCCATGTCGTAATGCCAGGATTACAAGTTGATCCAGCACGCAGTACTGTGTCACACCTAGGGCTAAGTATAATGTATAAAGAGAGAAGGCGTATACCGCGCTTATAGTATTAGAAATAAAATATACAAAGATACATACATATGTTCTTGAGTATTTCAATTAGTCGTGACCTCAAAGGGAAATACAAATAGAAAAATAATAGCGCAATACAGCAAATATATTTATAGAAATAAATGATAAGAAACTAAGTACAGTCCACTCACATGAAGTAGAGCTATAACAGAGCTCTACTGTAAAAGCGCTTGGACGGTACAATCCCCGTCTTGGGATTCGTGGTGGTTGCCGCAGATGTATTCAAAGGTGCCAAATATGGAGTTGGTATAAAAAGAAAAAATAGCAGCAATATGGTGAAGTAAGTCCAAGTGGTAGAATAAAATAGTAAAAAGTAATGTACTTACACTTTCTAGAGCATGTAACCTGCTCTAGTGTGAACAGCTTAGGTGGTATGATCCCCACCAAGGATATGCAGGATACCAGGAAATGAAGATAATAAAAAAGTAACTTAAAAGTATACTTTAATGTAAACAGACTAAACAATGAATATTAAAATATAGATATAAAATATAATATATAGAATATAGTCCCACTTAACGCGTTTCGCCTGATAGGCTTCTTCAGAAGAGACTTCTGAAGAAGCCTATCAGGCGAAACGCGTTAAGTGGGACTATATTCTATATATTATATTTTATATCTATATTTTAATATTCATTGTTTAGTCTGTTTACATTAAAGTATACTTTTAAGTTACTTTTTTATTATCTTCATTTCCTGGTATCCTGCATATCCTTGGTGGGGATCATACCACCTAAGCTGTTCACACTAGAGCAGGTTACATGCTCTAGAAAGTGTAAGTACATTACTTTTTACTATTTTATTCTACCACTTGGACTTACTTCACCATATTGCTGCTATTTTTTCTTTTTATACCAACTCCATATTTGGCACCTTTGAATACATCTGCGGCAACCACCACGAATCCCAAGACGGGGATTGTACCGTCCAAGCGCTTTTACAGTAGAGCTCTGTTATAGCTCTACTTCATGTGAGTGGACTGTACTTAGTTTCTTATCATTTATTTCTATAAATATATTTGCTGTATTGCGCTATTATTTTTCTATTTGTATTTCCCTTTGAGGTCACGACTAATTGAAATACTCAAGAACATATGTATGTATCTTTGTATATTTTATTTCTAATACTATAAGCGCGGTATACGCCTTCTCTCTTTCTACTATTTCACTTACAAGGTTGGGGAATCCTTGTCCTGTATACTGCTGCCTGGTTTCTATAGTGAGCGCCTATTACCCTTTTTCTTTTGTGACTAAGTATAATGTATAACCGGACCTTAGAATGGCCGGACTTAATGTCTCCAAGAATAGTCAAAATACTAGCCGAGGTCAGGGACACAAAATCAGACACAAAGATAAGGGAAATCCAAAAGTCAAGGATACCAGATATCAGGGAAGTCATAACAAAGACAAAGTCAAATACCAGAAAATCAAGATCAGGAACACACTCTTGGATAACCATAGGCATGAAACCACAACAGGGCAATGAGCAAGAGGAGAGTTGGGTTTAAATACCCCTCCTGTGGATCCGATTGGCTGTACCCGGCCTTTGACCCCAAAGGCAATTACCAGGTTTACATATGCTTGATTGCTGCTCAGCACAAAACCCTCCAGTGGATTTGATTGGCCATGAACGGCCTTTGACCCCAAAAGTAATAACCAGGTTTCCATGAGCATGATTGCTGCTCGGCACAACTTTTCCTGTCAGGACAGTAAATGCCATTAACCACATTTTTATGTGCGGATGAATTCGTGACACTTACCTAAACTATAGGCTGTCTCTCCCCTCCCCCATCCCTCACTTACCTCATCTGTAGGCTGCCCCCCCCATCCCTCACTTACCTGATCTCTAGGCTGTCTCTTCCACACCCCTCACTTACCTGATATATAGGCTGTCTCTCCCCCCCATCCCTCACTTACCTGATCTCTAGGCTGTCTCTCCCCCCATCCCTCACTTACCTGATCTGTAGGCTGCCCCTCATACCTCACTTACCTGATCTGTAGGCTGTCTCTGCAGTCTAGGAGCTGCTGGTTGCATGTGCTGCTCCCCTGTGGAATCAGTCAGAGAGAAGCAGGGATAAGATGTAGCTTCCTATCCCTGTTTCTCTCCACACACAGCGCCACCTACTGGCTGGCGCCAGTATTGCACTGTAGTGTTACTCTCACATGAAAAAGAGCAGAACAAGCTAAAAAATCCAGGGGGGGGGGGGGCAAGTGCCCCTCCTTGCCCCATCCTGCCCATGGATCCTTGCATATAGAAGTTATACGTATAGAAAGGAGGGTCCTTCCAAGTCCTTCTAGCTGGTTCTTATAATTTGTTCCTGTCCACCATACAACAAGTATAATAATATTATATTATTTATACAAATTTGAGTGCAGATTCTTATCCTGTTTTATACTTTATTATAGTGTGTTAACCCTTGCAGAGTGAGTTAATTAAAATCCAGCACCTTCTCTCTTTCTCTATATTTTCAGAATGCAGTTTACTATATGTTGTATATTATATCTAGCCTTCTAGGATTTAAGGCTGTACTTTGTGAGATCTGTAACTTAATTTGTAACTTCTGTATTATCTCATGCTGTTCTAAATATGCACTGTTTGGCATTTGTCGCTGTATGAGAGAACCTCATGAGTTAGGGCTTTCTGTTACTCTACTCCACCTCCTTCGTATGCTCTCCAGATGTAGGGTCTGATCCACCATAGGTTGCACTCTTGTTTCATGTTTTACCTTGTTCTTTTTGTTTACCATCATGCTATGTACTACTACTACTTAGCTACCCATGTACTCATGTTGGTTTCTAATACTTTTTGAGTGTCTGGTAGCTGGTGGGTACAAGCATTCTTTAGGCTTTTGTCCCTGTTTTCCAGATTATTGTGATCCACTTAGGGTTGGTTGCTATACTGTGTAGATCCGTTTCAAGTAAATTTTTAGAGTGGGATTCCTGGTATCCCTTGCCTTACCCTTGCCTTCTATAATTATTCTATTTTCTTCTCCCGTTTCTCTTTCCTCTTTCTTGTTTCTTTCTTCTCCCTTTCTTTCTCTCTCGGGGGAAAATCTCTCTCACCTTTTTTCAGGAGACCCATTTCCACATAGTGAGGACCCTACATTTTTCTGATAGACATTTCCCCCTATTGTTTTTTTTTTTACCATAACCCAAAAGCATGAATGAAAGGGATGGCCATTCTGTTTTCCCTTTGTGCTCTCTGCTGAGCTTGCGGATCCAGAAGGCAGTTGTTTTTTACTGAAGAGGGCTATGTATTAGGCTACCTATACTTTTGCAAATTTGTACTCTCTGAATAGGGGTCAGAAATTCTTTCTGTGAGCAGAACTGAGAACGTTTGAGGTCTTCTCTAATGGTACCTTGGTGTTGGGAGGTGATTCTAACTTACTGCTAGATTAAAAAGTAGATATATAGACATCATATAATAGGTACTCAAAAGGTAAATAGCCACAAAGATAATGCCGCTAGGACATTCTATTCCACTGAAGTAGTGTACTAAAATATCAAAACATAATATTAAAAAATAACATTTAACTTACTGATGTACCTGTTTGTGCTCAGTTGACATTTGAGCATGTTTTATATAATGGGCAGGTTTTTCTGTTAAATAATAAAAAAAAATAGCACATTTCATTGAATGAAAGCCATAAAATTAAGGTAATTTGCTCATCCACTGTAAGTGTAGTCTTGTGTTCCATAATTACTGGTTATGTGTACCCATTATCATTAAGTAGATAGACTAGATACATAGAGAAATATGTATTATGACACTGATAAGCTCTTTGCATTGTAAAGTAATTTCATTTTCTTTGATAGGGAAACAATGTTCAACAATCTCAAAAGTTTAGTAGCGTAAGTTCTTTAATATCCCAGTGTTTCAGACACTACACTTACACTGAACAAAATTATAAGCACAACACTGTTTTTGACCCCATTTTTCATGAGTTGAACTCAAAGATCTAAGAATTTTTCTATGTACACAAAAGGCCTATTTCTCTCAAATATTGTTCACAAATCTGTCTAAATCTGTGTTAGTGAGCACTTCTCCTTTGCCGAGATAATCCATCCACCTCACAGGTGTGGCATATCAAGATGCTGATTAGACAGCATGATAATAATTTTGTTCAGTATGTATATTCTACAAATTATAAACAATATAAACACCAAGCTATAGTGTTCTATTTATTCATTGTGCTACATAAACCAACTTTATTCAAATTCTCTGTAATCCTCAGAATTTTCAGAACTGCAGCCCATTCTGTCTTTAAACGCGCTCCATCAGTAGGTCACCAGGGAGTGAATTACACAGCTGCGATATATTAGTACATTGATTTAGATTTGGCACCTCGCTTTTCAATGGCGCATGGTTTGTCATTGCAGAGATGCGTTTGGTGCCAAAATAAAAAAAATATATAAAAAGGAGCATCAAGCTGAATTATAACACCTGCTATGTGGAGGCAAAGTTCCCGGCTCTTCATGGATTTAAAAATGCATGAAAATTACTGGTAGTATTTCCAAGCTCAGTTATATGATAATTGTTCATTAAAAAATAGATGCAGAACTCTTGTAAAGTAACTTTAAGTTCATTGTCACATACTGTGTTGGTACTGAAGTCTCTTATAAGACAAACAAAATATTTAAAATGTGTATCCTATTTAACACAAATTGTTACATCTGTACACTTTATGCAGGATCATGCAGGGGTCTCTATACAGTGTTTTTTTTTTGTCCCCTGGGTATTACTTTGGGGTGTTTTATATAAAATATGTCTGGATGTATCTATGCTAATATTTTATACTCAATTGAAACAATATTAGTATCTAGCAGTGCAACATGAATTTGGGACTAAATAAAAAGAAGATCCAGACTACATAAAACACAGATCACTATAAAAATACGAAAATGTTACCTGTAAAGTTCTTGAAGTTATCCCGTAAACAGGCAGCTATCGCAAAAGATCACCAGCCAGGATCGTATTATTCTTGTGTAACGAGCTTTTCAAACCCCATAAATTCCTGTTCATCATCAATTTATGCGATCATGTATTTTAAGCTTGTTTGGGTAGTGCCTTCTTAACCTCTTTTTATCTGTCCACTTTAATGCTGTTTATCATTAATTTGATGTTGTATATCTCTATGTACCAGTGCACCTCCTGTTTCTAACCCCTCCTATCCATCTAGATCAGGGGTAGGAAACCTTTGATACTCCAGTTTTTGTGGATTAAATCTCCCTTGATGCTGTGCTGTAAATGCAGAAGTTTGCCTACCCTTGGCAAGTTACCATGGGAATAGAGTCCTCAACACTTCCTGAATTTGTTTGTCACGTTTTGGATTGTCTCTTAGATATATTGTATCTTTTTCTTTTCACTTGTACCTTTTGCATCTATGTGCAGCTTTGCAGAATGTGTTAGTGCATTATAAAGTATCATAATAAAATAAAAAAAATGTAAAGTGATGAGGGCGTGGCCTGAACGCTCGCTGTAATGGACGCATGAGCGCTCGGGTCCGGCACAGGGTTTCTAAACCACAGCGACTAGCCTGGCGATTTTTCCAACCAAACCACCCAAGTTACCGGGTAACAATCAAGGAGCACGATGGCGCACAGGGCCACTAAAAAACAAAGTTAAAACAAACCTCTTTGCTGATCACAGCCCGGGTCACACCGCCAACCTGCAAACAAATGGAGCCAACAGGCCTTCATCTGCAACGTCTAACTTGGATGGAAGTGACATAACCTCAGTGTTGACCAGAACAGCGGCAGCGGCTACAGATTTATCTGTGCAACGGATGCTAACAGACCTTCAAACCTCACTTCAAAATGACTTTGCAAAAATTGCGAAAGAAATCCGTTCTGACATCCAAGCGCTGGGAGACAGAGCAGCCCACTTGGAAACCAAGACAGATGACATAATATCGGCTCATAAAGCTGAGGCTTATGAAAATATGGATGGGACATTAAAATACATCTCTGCGAAATTGGAGTTCCCCGAGGATAGGGATAGACAAAATAATGTTCGTATAAGAGGACTATCTGTAGATGTCAAGGCCCATAAATTGCAGGCCTACGCTACTGAGCTGTTCAGGGCCTTGATGCCAGAGCTCATTAAACAGGTCCTACGCCTGGATAGAATCTATAGATTACCCAGGCCAAAACAACTTCCAACTACTACACCAAGGGACGTCATCACAAGAATCCATCACTACACCTCAAAAGACCTCATCATGAAAGCATCAAGAGATAAAACACTGCTTCCTGAAAAATTTGCCAGAAAATATATGTGGACTTATCAGCAGCTACACTGGCAGCACGCAAAGCCTTTGGGCCACTCACTACCACTTTAAGAGCAGCAGGAATCTTGTTTAAATGTGGATTTCCAGCAAAGTTTGTGGTATGGAGAAAAGGAGTAGAAAAACACATCATCACACCTGAGGCAGGGAAGTAGACACTAAACTATTGGAACATCACCATACAATACCGACAATTGGAAGACGACAGCGACAGCCAAGTGGTACCCTCCAGATGGTCATTGGATCAAATGTATGTATGAAAAGTATCATTGAACATTAGTTTTAAATATGTAAAGTCTGTATTTTAAATTGTTATGCATGCAACATAGTTTATCATTGCTCTTACTTGGCACACACTGTTCGACATTAAAATGTTTGGTGCCTATATACAGGGCCGGTGCAAGGATTTTTGAGTACACAGACGAAGATGATTTTCGGGCCCTCCCTCCCCCCAAAAGCATCTTCACCTGTGTGTCTCTTAACCCACTGTTTGTTTCTTATCCCCATTTTTAAATGTCTTACCCCCTTTAGTTAAATGTAGAAAATTGATGGAAGTGCACTCCAGGAATCCAGGGTGCTTCACTGGATATGTCCCAGTACCAAAATGGACCAAATATAATAGTAAAAATATCAAATGAATCCAGGCACTCCAAATGAATTCCAAGAAAAAGGCAATTTATTGGAACCAGCAGCTACAAAGCGACGTTTCAACCCCTAAGGGTCTTTATCAAGCTTGATAAAGACCCTTAGGGGTTGAAACGTCGCTTTGTAGCTGCTGGTTCCAATAAATTGCCTTTTTCTTGGAATTCATTTGGAGTGCCTGGATTCATTTTCTATTTTTACTCCCTTTAGTGTCTTATCCCCTATTGTTTCCCCATTGTGTGTCTTACACCTCCCTTGTGTATCTCTTACTACCCCCTTTGTGTTTCTTACTCCCCCCAGCCTCTGTGTCTCCTTCTTTCCCAGACCCTTTGTGTCTTTTATTCTTACCAGCTCCTTTGTGTGTATCTTTCACCACCAGCCCGTCTATCTCCCCCTAGGCCCTCTGTGTCTCTTTTTTCCTCTTCTCCAGCCCCTCTGTGTCTCTTTCACTCTTTCAGCCCCTTTGTATTTCCACTCACAGACCCTTCTGTGTGGTGCTTTCATCCCCAGCCCCTCTGTGGACTTTCTCATCCGAGGCCTATCTGTGTGTCTTTCTCCCCACTCATGTCCCTCTGTGCGTCTTTCTCCCCACTCACACACCCCTATGTGCCGTGCCACACTCCCCTCCATGTCCCTTAGTATTCCTCTCTCCTTCCTTCCTGGTCCTTTAGTGTTCTTCTCCCCTCCCTCCCATGTCCCTTAGTGTCCCTCTTCCCTCCCCCTTACCTGTCTCTTAGTGCCCCCCATTCCCCTTAATGTTCCTCCCACCCCCCCATCTTAGTGTTTCCTTTCCCTTCTCTTTTAGAGGTCCCCCAACTACCCCAGTGTTCATTTTCCCTTCCCTCCCCTGTACCTTAGTGCCCCCATTAATGTTCTTCTCACCCCTCTCGTTAGTGTTCTCCCCCTGTCCCATAGCATTCTTTCCCTCACTGCCCTGTCCCATAGTGTTCATCCCCCCTCCCATAGTGGTACTTACCTCCGCCGCGATCCTCTTCTGGAGTGCTGCCTGGCAGCCCAGGCAGCCCTCCTCCAGTAAGTGAGGCCCCCAGGGGCCATGTGATCGCTCTCAAAGAGCGATCACACGGCCCCCTATAGCTGGCTGTGGATCTGTCAGACAGTCCCCATGCTGGTGGAATCTGTAAAAAAAAAAATATTACATATGTTAAAAAATAAAATACAAGTAATGTTATATATATAATATATGTAACGTCATACGTAATGTATTTTAATATTAATATAAGTATATATTAGTATTAAAATACACTTAGAATGACGTTACATATATATAATATGTATATATATATTATATATATATATAATAGATATATACACATATATTATATATATATATATATACGTATAATTACAATAATAAATAAATAAAATAATAAAATATTGAAACAAAATTTAAAATAAATTATATATTTATATGTAATTTCATTCTAACTGTATTTTGTTATTAATATACATATATATATATATATATATATATATATATATATTGGTAACAAAATACACTTAGAATGACATTCTATATATATCTATCTATATATAAAATACAAATAACCGCAAAACCGCAGTGTTTGTGACTAAGTGGCTACTAAAAAAGACTAAACATAACCCACGTTCAATACCTTGGGTTGTCTACTTTTTCAAATGGTATGCCATTATGGGAGTAATTCTCATTTCTGGGCTACCACACCGTCTCAAAGGTAACATTACTAATCTGGCAAATTTCAATTTGAAAATGGAACGTTCTATATTTGACCCTGTAACTTTCCAAAACACCATAAAACCTGTTAATGGGTTGTACTAGAGAAACAAAAAAGGAGGCGTATACCGCGCCTAGTAATTTACATATGTAGAAAATACATACATGGGTCTTTGAATTATCCAATAAATCGTAACCTCGGAGAAGAATAAAAAAAAAAAAAAATAATAATAGTGCAATACAGTAAGTTAAGTCTTAAAAATAGTTGGTAGCTATATGCAATCCACTCACATTTAGATGAGCTATAACAGAGCTCTGCTGTGAAGCGCCTGGACGGTACGATCCCCGTCTATGGATTTGTAGTGGTCTCCACGGATGTTTCCAAAGTGCAATATGCGTAGTTGATATAAAGGAAAGATAGCAGCAATATGGTGAAGTAAGTACCAATATTGTAAAAGATAATAAATAGTATTGTACTTACACTTTCCAGAGCATGTGACCTGCTCTAGTGTAAACAGCTTAGATGGTATAATCCCCACCACGGATAATCAGGATACCAGGAAATGATGAATAAAAGTAACTTAAAAAGTATACTTTAATATAAACAAACAGAGTAATAAAAGGTAAAATATAAAATATAAAGTCCACTTAACGCGTTTCGCCTGATAGGCTTCTTCAGGTGTCAGGCCTTCAGCGTGTGCTCTGCCAACGCTGCAAGTGCACTTTGCCACTCATATCTGGTGTCACTATAGCATGCCTTTAAAAAGAAAAAAAGTTTTTTTACTGTAAGCTAATAGCAGTCAGTGCCCTTAAAGCGGGTGTCAGGCCTTCAGCGTGTGCTCTGCCAACTCTGCAAGTGCACTTTGCCACTCATATCTGGTGTCACTCTAGCGTGCCTTTAAAAACAAAAAAAGTATTTCACTGTAAGCTAATAGCAGTCAGTGTCCTTAAACCGGGTGTCAGGCCTTCAGCGTGTGCTCTGCCAACCTCTGCAAGTGCACTTTGCCACTCATATCTGGTGTCACTATAGCGTGCCTTTAAAAAGAAAAACGTTTTTTTACTGTAAGCTAATAGCCGTCAGTGTCCTTAAAGCGGGTGTCAGGAATTCAGCGTGTGCTCTGCCAACCTCTGCCAGTGTACTTTGACACTCATATCTGGTGTCACTCTGGCGTGCCTTTAAAAACAAAAAAAGTATTTCACTGTAAGCTAATAGCAGTCAGTGTCCTTAAACCGGGTGTCAGGCCTTCAGCGTGTGCTCTGCCAACTCTGCAAGTGCACTTTGCCACTCATATCTGGTGTCACTATAGCGTGCCTTTAAAAAGAAAAAAAGTATTTCACTGTAAGCTAATAGCAGTCAGTGTCCTTAAAGCGGGTGTCAGGCCTTCAGCGTGTGCTCTGCCAACCTCTGCAAGTGCACTTTGCCACTCATATCTGGTGTCACTATAGCGTGCCTTTAAAAAGAAAAAAGTTTTTTTACTGTAAGCTAATAGCCGTCAGTGTCCTTAAAGCGGGTGTCAGGAATTCAGCGTGTGCTCTGCCAACCTCTGCCAGTGTACTTTGACACTCATATCTAGTGACACTATAGCGTGCCTTTAAAAAGAAAAAAAGTTTTTCACTGTAAGCTAATAGCAGTCAGTGTCCTTAAAGCGGGTGTCAGGCCTTCAGCGTGTGCTCTGCCAACTCTGCAAGTGCACTTTGCCACTCATATCTGGTGTCACTCTAGCGTGCCTTTAAAAACAAAAAAAGTATTTCACTGTAAGCTAATAGCAGTCAGTGTCCTTAAACCGGGTGTCAGGCCTTCAGCGTGTGCTCTGCCAACTCTGCAAGTGCACTTTGCCACTCATATCTGGTGTCACTATAGCGTGCCTTTAAAAAGAAAAAAAGTATTTCACTGTAAGCTAATAGCAGTCAGTGTCCTTAAAGCGGGTGTCAGGCCTTCAGCGTGTGCTCTGCCAACCTCTGCAAGTGCACTTTGCCACTCATATCTGGTGTCACTATAGCGTGCCTTTAAAAAGAAAAAAAGTTTTTTTACTGTAAGCTAATAGCCGTCAGTGTCCTTAAAGCGGGTGTCAGGAATTCAGCGTGTGCTCTGCCAACCTCTGCCAGTGTACTTTGACACTCATATCTAGTGACACTATAGCGTGCCTTTAAAAAGAAAAAAAGTTTTTCACTGTAAGCTAATAGCAGTCAGTGTCCTTAAAGCGGGTGTCAGGCCTTCAGCGTGTGCTCTGCCAACTCTGCAAGTGCACTTTGCCACTCATATCTGGTGTCACTCTAGCGTGCAATTAAAAAGAAAAAAAGTATTTCACTGTAAGCTAATAGCAGTCAGTGTCCTTAAAGTGGGTGTCAGGCCTTCAGCGTGTGCTCTGCCAACGCTGCAAGTGCACTTTGCCACTCATATCTGGTGTCACTATAACATGCCTTTAAAAATAGAAAAAGTTTTTTTACTGTAAGCTAATAGCAGTCAGTGCCCTTAAAGCGGGTGTCAGGCCTTCAGCGTGTGCTCTGCCAACCTCTGCAAGTGCACTTTGCCACTTTAAAAAGAAAAAAAGTTTTTCACTGTAAGCTAATAGCAGTCAGTGTCCTTAAAGCGGGTGTCAGGCCTTCAGCGTGTGCTCTGCCAACTATGCAAGTGCACTTTGCCACTCATATCTGGTGTCACTATAGCATGCCTTTAAAAATAAAAAAAGTTTTTCACTGTAAGCTAATAGCAGTCAGTGTCCTTAAAGGTGTCAGGCCTTCAGCGTGTGCTCTGCCAACTCTGCAAGTGCACTTTTCCACTCATATCTGGTGTCACTATAGCGTGCCTTTAAAAAGAAAAAAAGTATTTCACTGTAAGCTAATAGCAGTCAGTGTCCTTAAAGTGGGTGTCAGGCCTTCAGCGTGTGCTCTGCCAACGCTGCAAGTGCACTTTGCCACTCATATCTGGTGTCACTATAGCATGCCTTTAAAAAGAAAAAAAGTTTTTCACTGTAAGCTAATAGCAGTCAGTGTCCTTAAAGCGGGTGTCAGGAATTCAGCGTGTGCTCTGCCAACCTCTGCCAGTGTACTTTGACACTCATATCTAGTGACACTATAGCGTGCCTTTAAAAAGAAAAAAAGTTTTTCACTGTAAGCTAATAGCAGTCAGTGTCCTTAAAGCGGGTGTCAGGCCTTCAGCGTGTGCTCTGCCAACTCTGCAAGTGCACTTTGCCACTCATATCTGGTGTCACTCTAGCGTGCCTTTAAAAACAAAAAAAGTATTTCACTGTAAGCTAATAGCAGTCAGTGTCCTTAAACCGGGTGTCAGGCCTTCAGCGTGTGCTCTGCCAACTCTGCAAGTGCACTTTGCCACTCATATCTGGTGTCACTATAGCGTGCCTTTAAAAACAAAAAAAGTATTTCACTGTAAGTTAATAGCAGTCAGTGTCCTTAAAGCGGGTGTCAGGCCTTCAGCGTGTGCTCTGCCAACCTCTGCAAGTGCACTTTGCCACTCATATCTGGTGTCACTATAGCGTGCCTTTAAAAAGAAAAAAAGTTTTTTTTACTGTAAGCTAATAGCCGTCAGTGTCCTTAAAGCGGGTGTCAGGAATTCAGCGTGTGCTCTGCCAACCTCTGCCAGTGTACTTTGACACTCATATCTAGTGACACTATAGCGTGCCTTTAAAAAGAAAAAAAGTTTTTCACTGTAAGCTAATAGCAGTCAGTGTCCTTAAAGCCGGTGTCAGGCCTTCAGCGTGTGCTCTGCCAACTCTGCAAGTGCACTTTGCCACTCATATCTGGTGTCACTCTAGCGTGCCTTTAAAAAGAAAAAAAGTATTTCACTGTAAGCTAATAGCAGTCAGTGTCCTTAAAGTGGGTGTCAGGCCTTCAGCGTGTGCTCTGCCAACGCTGCAAGTGCACTTTGCCACTCATATCTGGTGTCACTATAACATGCCTTTAAAAATAGAAAAAGTTTTTTTACTGTAAGCTAATAGCAGTCAGTGCCCTTAAAGCGGGTGTCAGGCCTTCAGCGTGTGCTCTGCCAACCTCTGCAAGTGCACTTTGCCACTCATATCTGGTGTCACTATAGCGTGCCTTTAAAAAGAAAAAAAGTTTTTCACTGTAAGCTAATAGCAGTCAGTGTCCTTAAAGCGGGTGTCAGGCCTTCAGCGTGTGCTCTGCCAACTATGCAAGTGCACTTTGCCACTCATATCTGGTGTCCCTATAGCATGCCTTTAAAAATAAAAAAAGTTTTTCACTGTAAGCTAATAGCAGTCAGTGTCCTTAAAGGTGTCAGGCCTTCAGCGTGTGCTCTGCCAACCTCTGCAAGTGCACTTTGCCACTCATATCTGGTGTCACTATAGCATGCCTTTAAAAAGAAAAAAAGTTTTTCACTGTAAGCTAATAGCAGTCAGTGTCCTTAAAGCGGGTGTCAGGAATTCAGCGTGTGCTCTGCCAACCTCTGCCAGTGTACTTTGACACTCATATCTAGTGACACTATAGCGTGCCTTTAAAAAGAAAAAAAGTTTTTCACTGTAAGCTAATAGCAGTCAGTGTCCTTAAAGCGGGTGTCAGGCCTTCAGCGTGTGCTCTGCCAACTCTGCAAGTGCACTTTGCCACTCATATCTGGTGTCACTCTAGCGTGCCTTTAAAAACAAAAAAAGTATTTCACTGTAAGCTAATAGCAGTCAGTGTCCTTAAACCGGGTGTCAGGCCTTCAGCGTGTGCTCTGCCAACTCTGCAAGTGCACTTTGCCACTCATATCTGGTGTCACTATAGCGTGCCTTTAAAAACAAAAAAAGTATTTCACTGTAAGTTAATAGCAGTCAGTGTCCTTAAAGCGGGTGTCAGGCCTTCAGCGTGTGCTCTGCCAACCTCTGCAAGTGCACTTTGCCACTCATATCTGGTGTCACTATAGCGTGCCTTTAAAAAGAAAAAAAGTTTTTTTTACTGTAAGCTAATAGCCGTCAGTGTCCTTAAAGCGGGTGTCAGGAATTCAGCGTGTGCTCTGCCAACCTCTGCCAGTGTACTTTGACACTCATATCTAGTGACACTATAGCGTGCCTTTAAAAAGAAAAAAAGTTTTTCACTGTAAGCTAATAGCAGTCAGTGTCCTTAAAGCCGGTGTCAGGCCTTCAGCGTGTGCTCTGCCAACTCTGCAAGTGCACTTTGCCACTCATATCTGGTGTCACTCTAGCGTGCCTTTAAAAAGAAAAAAAGTATTTCACTGTAAGCTAATAGCAGTCAGTGTCCTTAAAGTGGGTGTCAGGCCTTCAGCGTGTGCTCTGCCAACGCTGCAAGTGCACTTTGCCACTCATATCTGGTGTCACTATAACATGCCTTTAAAAATAGAAAAAGTTTTTTTACTGTAAGCTAATAGCAGTCAGTGCCCTTAAAGCGGGTGTCAGGCCTTCAGCGTGTGCTCTGCCAACCTCTGCAAGTGCACTTTGCCACTCATATCTGGTGTCACTATAGCGTGCCTTTAAAAAGAAAAAAAGTTTTTCACTGTAAGCTAATAGCAGTCAGTGTCCTTAAAGCGGGTGTCAGGCCTTCAGCGTGTGCTCTGCCAACTATGCAAGTGCACTTTGCCACTCATATCTGGTGTCCCTATAGCATGCCTTTAAAAATAAAAAAAGTTTTTCACTGTAAGCTAATAGCAGTCAGTGTCCTTAAAGGTGTCAGGCCTTCAGCGTGTGCTCTGCCAACCTCTGCAAGTGCACTTTGCCACTCATATCTGGTGTCACTCTAGCGTGCCTTTAAAAAGAAAAAAAGTATTTCACTGTAAGCTAATAGCAGTCAGTGTCCTTAAACCGGGTGTCAGGCCTTCAGCGTGTGCTCTGCCAACTCTGCAAGTGCACTTTGCCACTCATATCTGGTGTCACTATAGCGTGCCTTTAAAAAGAAAAAAAGTATTTCACTGTAAGCTAATAGCAGTCAGTGTCCTTAAAGCGGGTGTCAGGCCTTCAGCGTGTGCTCTGCCAACCTCTGCAAGTGCACTTTGCCACTCATATCTGGTGTCACTATAGCGTGCCTTTAAAAAGAAAAAAAGTTTTTTTACTGTAAGCTAATAGCCGTCAGTGTCCTTAAAGCGGGTGTCAGGAATTCAGCGTGTGCTCTGCCAACCTCTGCCAGTGTACTTTGACACTCATATCTAGTGACACTATAGCGTGCCTTTAAAAAGAAAAAAAGTTTTTCACTGTAAGCTAATAGCAGTCAGTGTCCTTAAAGCGGGTGTCAGGCCTTCAGCGTGTGCTCTGCCAACTCTGCAAGTGCACTTTTCCACTCATATCTGGTGTCACTATAGCGTTCCTTTAAAAAGAAAAAAAGTATTTCACTGTAAGCTAATAGCAGTCAGTGTCCTTAAAGTGGGTGTCAGGCCTTCAGCGTGTGCTCTGCCAACCTCTGCAAGTGCACTTTGCCACTCATATCTGGTGTCACTATAGCGTGCCTTTAAAAAGAAAAAAGTTTTTTTACTATAAGCTAATAGCAGTCAGTGTCCTTAAAGCGGGTGTCAGGCATTCAGCGTGTGCTCTGCCAACCTCTGCAACTGCACTTTGCCACTCATATCTGGTGTCACTATAGCGTGCCTTTAAAAAGAAAAAAAGGTTTTCACTGTAAGCTAATAGCAGTCAGTGTCCTTAAAGCAGGTGTCAGGCATTCAGCGTGTACTCTGCCAACCTCTGCAAGTGCACATTGCCACTCATATCTGGTGTCACAATAGCATTGATTTAAAAACAAAAAAAATGTTTTCACTGTTATAGATGGAATAGCAGTTAGTTGTCTTCAAGCGGGTGTGTCAGGCCTACAGCGTGTACTCTGCCAACCTCTGCCACTGCACAGTGCCACTCCTATCTGGTCGCACAGTAGCTTGCACGCATAGTACCACTAATCCAAAAAAAATGACAGGCAGAGGCAGGCCACCCCGCAGGGGCCATCGTGGTCGTGGTGCTGTGATTCCCTTTTGCCCTAGAATAATGCCCAGTTTTCAGAGGCCAGGTACCCTGAACTTGAAAAGTTCTCAAGACATAGTTGACTGGCTAACACAGGACACCCAATCTTCTACAGCTTCCACTCGGAACCTTGACGCACCATCCTCCTCCAGCTTAGCTTCGGGCACATCTCAAGATACCACTCACCCGCCTGCCGCCACCACCAACACTAGCACCACAGCCGCTTCACTTGGTATGTCAGAGGAGTTATTTACACATCCGTTTGAAGAAATGAGTGATGCAAAACCATTATTGCCAGAGAATGTAGATAACAGGGATAGATCTCAGGCAGGCAGCATTACACACATGGACGTACGGTGTGATGATGATGATGTTGTACCCACTGCTGCGTCCTTTGCTTAGTTGTCAGATACAAGTGAAGCGGTTGATGATGACGATGCGTCCATGGATGTCACGTGGGTGCCCGCTCGGCAAGAAGAAGAACAGGGCGAAAGTTCAGATGGGGAAACAGAGAGGAGGAGGAGGAGACGAGTTGGAAGCAGGGGGAGGTCGTCGCAAGGAGCTAGTGGCACAGTCAGACAGCATGCATCGGCACCCGGGGTCAGCCCGGCAGCAAGTCAATCAACGCATGCTGTGTCTACCACCAGAATGCCATCATTGCAGAGCTCAGCAGTGTGGCATTTTTTTTGTGTGTCTGCCTCTGACAACAGCGATGCCATTTGCAACCTGTGCCAAAAAAAACTGAGTCGTGGGAAGTCCAACACCCACCTAGGTACAACTGCTTTGCGTAGGCACATGATCGCACATCACAAACGCCTATGGGATCAACACATGAGTACAAGCAGCACACAAACTCAAAGCCGCCATCCTCCTCCTGGTCCAGCATCTTCAGCCACATCAACCACTCCTGTCCTCCTTGCCCCCTCTAAACCATCCGCCACGCAGTTCCCGCTCATCTGCCCACAGTCAGGTGTCTGTCAAGGACATGTTTGAGCGTAAGAAGCCAATGTCAGAGAGTCACCCCCTTGCCCAGCGTCTGACAGCTGGCTTGTCTGAACTATTAGCCCACCAGCTTTTACCATACAAGCTGGTGGAGTCTGAGGCGTTCAAAAAATTTGTAGCTATTGGGACACCGCAGTGGAAGGTACCCGGACAAAATTTATTTTCACAAAAGGCAATCCCCAACCTGTACTCGATTGTGCAAAAGGAAGTAATGGCATGTCTGGCACACAGTGTTGGGGCAAGGGTCTATCTGATCACTGATACCTGGTCTGCAAAGCATGGTCAGGGCAGGTATATCACCTACACTGCGCATTGGGTAAACCTGCTGATGGCTGCCAAGCATGGAATGCGTGGCTCTGCAGAGGAGTTGGTGACACCGCCACGACTTGCAGGCAGGCCTGCTGCCACCTCCTCTACTCCTCCTACTCCATCCTCTTCCATAACCTCCTCGGCTGAGTCCTCTTCTGTTGCTGCGTCTTGCTCCACATCAACGGCACCCCCTCAGCTCCCCAGGTACTATTCCACATCCCGGATACGGCAGTGTCACGCCGTCTTGGGTTTGACTTGCTTGAAAGCAGAGAGTCACACCTGACAAGCACTCCTGTCCGCCCTGAACGCATAGGTGGAAAAGTGTCTGACTCCACAGCAACTGGATATCGGCAAAGTGGTTTGTGACAACGGAACAAATTTGTTGGCGGCATTGAAGTTGAGCAAGTTGACACATGTGCCGTGCATGGCACATGTGTGTAATCTGATCGTACAACGCTTTGTGCATAAGTACACAGGCTTACAGGACGTCCTGAAGCAGGCCAGGAAGGTGTGTGGCCATTTCAGGCGTTCCTACACGGCCATGGCGCACTTTGCAGATATCCAGTGGCAAAACAACATGCCAGTGAGGCGCTTGATTTGCGACAGCCCGACACGTTGGAATTCAACACTCCTAATGTTCGACCGCCTGCTCCAACAAGAAAAAGCTGTTAATGAATATTTGTATGATCGGGGTACTAGGACAGCCTCTGGGGAGCTGGGATTTTTTTTTGCCACGTTACTGGAAGCTCATGCGCAATGCCTGTAGGCTCATGCGTCCTTTTGAGGAGGTGACAAACCTAGTCAGTCGAACCGAAGGCACCATCAGCAACATCATACCATTTGTTTTCTTCCTGGAGCGTGCCCTGCAAAGAGTGCTGGATCAGGCCGTAGATGAGCGTGAAGAGGAAGAGGAAGAGTTGTGGTCACCATCACCACCAGAAACAGCCTTATCAGCATCGCTTGCTGGACCTGCGGCAACGCTGGAAGAGGATTGTGAGGAAGAGGAGTCAGAGGAGGAATGTGGCTTTGAGGAGGAGGAGGAAGACCAACCACAACAGGCATCCCAGGGTGCTCGTTGTCACCTATCTGGTACCCATGGTATTGTACGTGGCTGGGGGGAAGAACATACCTAAATTGAGATCACTGAGGAGGAGGAACGGGAAATGAGTAGCTCGGCATCCAACCTTGTGCAAATGGGGTCTTTCATGATGTCTTGCCTGTTGAGGGACCCTCGTATAAAAAGGCTGAAGGAGAACGACCTGTACTGGGTGTCCACGCTACTAGACCCCCGGTATAAGCAGAAAGTGGCAGAAAAGTTACCAAATTACAACAAGTCGGAAAGGATGCAGCATTTGCAAAATAAATTAAAAAGTATGCTTTACACGTATAAGGGTGATGTCACAGCACAACGGGAATCTAACAGGGGAAGAAGTGAAAGTCTTCCTCCTCCTCCCACGACCACGCCGGCAAGGACAGGACGCTTTAAAGACGTGTTGTTGATGGAGGACATGCGGAGCTTTTTAAGTCCTACGCATCGCCACAGCCCTTCGGGATCCACCCTCAGAGAACGACTCGACCGACAGGTAGCAGACTACCTCGCCTTAACTGCAGATATCGACACTCTGAGGAGCGATGAAACCCTTGACTACTGGGTGTGTAGGCTTGACCTGTGGCCTGTGCTATCCCAATTTGCGATAGAACTTCTGGCCTGCCCCGCTTCAAGTGTCCTGTCAGAAAGGACCTTCAGTGCAGCAGGAGGTATTGTCACTGAGAAAAGAAGTCGCCTAGGTCAAAAAAGTCTAGATTACCTCACCTTTATTAAGATGAATGAGGGATGGATCCCGAAGGGACTGACAGTGGGCGATACATTCGACTAAAAAAGGCCTGATGAGATGAGCTGCCTTGGGCTAAATATGGTCCACACGCTGCTGTATTTTAGTTCTAAATGCCGGTTGACTTACGTGACTTATCCGCCACCAACTAGGGTTCAAGCCGCAATGTTTTAGGGCACTTTCTGCCTGGGAAACAAACATCAATTTTTATGGCCGCTGCTGCAGCAGCGGCTGCAACAATACCTAATTTTTCAGGCATGTGTACATGCCTAATTTTTCGGCCCTCTGGTGCTGCACTGTGGCTTCAAAAACCAAACCCAAAAAAAGGCACATAACAGGGATTAAACTGATAGGAATAGTACTACTTAACACACCACTCCTATCTGGTGGCACATTAGATTGCACGTGCAGTGCCTCAAATTTGAAGTAGGAGGACCGACCAAGCATCTTTTTCCATCTCCCGGTTCCTAAAATCGATGCCATATACACATCCCCTGATAGGGCGCCAGCTCGTTATTCTCTTGGGTGCCAGCTTGTTCTCTTTTTCACTTCACTAGGGACACTTTACTACACTATGGGCACTTAGACCACTCTTTGTCTTGCACAGTGTTATTCCTAGCCAGCATCTGTGATGGGAAATCAGGCAGTCATCTAAACATTTAAATTGAGCTTTAGCTTAGAACACCCTTGAAGGTGTTTAAGGAGATTAGGGCTAGTTTAGAGGATTCTTCTTAGACCTCTCTGAGTCTTTATAGCCCTTCTACCTATCCAGCATTTCTGGAAACTAGCTAAGAGAAAGGGTGGCTGTGTGTCTGTGATACATGTAACTTTATATCACCTTATTGACACTTTATCACTCCGGTCTCCATACTCTCTGCCTATACCCATCTATTTAGAGGGAATTTCCTTACCCCTGCCAATATTATATAATAAGTAATAGTATTACCATTATTACACAATTAGCCACTATAGGGGAATGAGTATAGTATCCCTTTGTTATTTATAAATGATACAATAAAGACTTTTGTCCATTACTCTATTTAGTTTAACAAAGGGTACTAACCACGGTATTAGGAAGCATTACTATGCTTTCCCTTTCTCCCTCTATTATACACCTATGCTCACTAGGATTTGTAGGTATCACTTTATTATAGTTGTCTAACCTTTTCCTATGCTAGTTTTAGATCTCCTTCTTGGGAGATTTATTTCTTTTTTCAGTTTATTAGCATACTTTCAGGGACCCTTGGTGTTGTACGTGGCTGGGTGGAGGAAGAGACATTCAATGACATCAGTGAGGATAAGGAACGGACATGGCTATCTTGGTATCCAACCTTGTGCAAATGGGGAGTTTGCGGTTGTGCAAATGGACTGTTTGCGGTTGTTTGCGGTGCGTTAAACGGGGAGTTTGGTCTGTCACTGTGAAGTGGGTGTAACCCTTACAGTACCTGATCGATACAACATCATACAGTAGGTCCCCCCCTCATTATTTTTATGGCCCCCACCCACCGCTCACGGGTGGGGGCGGGCAGGAGGACAGTAGGTCCCCCCCATTGTGATTTATGGCCCCCACCCCGCCCCCCCCTTATCCTTATTTACTGAATATTCCCCTGTATAACAATGTTTGGCATTTAGTGAATATTCCCTATTCTGCTCTGTGTCAGTGTGTATCAGGGTCCCTGAGGACAGGTGTCAATCCATATCTGCCAAGTGACCCTATGTAGGGGGAACAGTCCCTATTCTGCTCTGTGTCAGTGTGTATCAGGGTCCCTGATGACAGGTGTCAATCCATATCTGCCAAGTGACCCTATGTAGGGGGAACAGTCCCTATTCTGCTCTGTGTCAGTGTGTATCAGGGTTCCTGAGGACAGGTGTCAATCCATATCTGCCAAGTGACCCTATGTAGGGGGAACAGTCCCTATTCTGCTCTGTGTCAGTGTGTATCAGGGTCTCTGAGGACAGGTGTCAATCCATATCTGCCAAGTGACCCTATGTAGGGGGAACAGTCCCTATTCTGCTCTGTGTCAGTGTGTATCAGGGATCCTTAGGATAGGTGTCAATCCATATCTGCCAAGTGACCCTATGTAGGGGGAACAGTCCCTATTCTGCTCTGTGTCAGTATGTATCAGGGATCCTTAGGATAGGTGTCAATCCATATATGCCAAGTGACCCTATGTAGGGGGAATAGTCCCTATTCTGCTCTGTGTCAGTGTGTATCAGGGTCTCTGAGGACAGGTGTCAATCCATATGTCAAGGTGTCAATCCATATCCATTGTGATTTAGGAATGTTGGGTGATTTATGCCCTTTATGGATTAAAACCAGACTCTGCATCAACTGTGTAATTTTCCATGATAGTTTTGCCATGGATCCCTCTCCGGCATGCCACAGTCCAGGTGTTAGTCCCCTTGAAACAACGTTTCCATCACTATTGTGGCCAGAAAGCGTTTGCGGAAGTTTGCGTCCGTCGTTCCTGAACCGAAAATTTTGTGTTTGCGACATCACTAGTTATAATCACTGCTTTACTACGGGACCTGGGAGAATCTACAGCGGAGGTACCACTATAATGTCTTTTACCTCCTACGCCATTTGTTTTTTTTTCCTCCTTTATCATTTCTAGTATTCTTTCCCTTACTTCTACTGTAACTTTATTACTTGGAATAAAGAAAATAATATTCACTAATTTAGGAAAAAGGATTGGAAGAAGGCAGATGTGAAAAAAAAATGAGCTACATTTTTTTTTCATTTAGTGATAAACAAAGTACATTACTTGCTTTTGGGATAAGGGTATATTTTAATTTAAAAAATATTTGTATTTTATCTTGGCAGAGGAAGGTTTTTGTATTATTTTGACAATGTTTTTTTTTACAGTTTACAATATGCATATACATCCAACAAATGCACAAACATCCTATTGATTTGAGCTCTGTCTGTAGCTCTGATAGATTTCTTGTCTTCCAAAAAACTAAGAAACAAAGCTGGGTTAGGGTGTTTGGTCCTAAAAGGGGGCATGCCAGTGATGTAGTTTGCCCAGGCAGTCCCATCAGAAAAGAATGCATGTCAAGTTGTCCATCACATTTGCATTGCAAGGGCAAGCCCCACTAAGGGCAAATGGTCAGCAGTGCATTCCTGAAGCTCAACTCAACGCACTGAACACACATAGAGCTTGGTGATGCCCTTGTTAACAAAATAAATGCAGACTGCATGAGAGGAGCTTGAATTTAGGACTGTCCTATGTAAGGTTGTTCTTGGAGATGTAGTGTTGTGCTTGCTTTCTTTTTGGCTGTATGGCACTGGGCTTCCATGTAGGCATGATAACATCACTGAATTACAACTGGTGTCAAAGTATTTAAGAGAATGCTTTAAGAGAATGCTTGCCAAGAACCAGCTGTGACGTGCAGCGAACATACATATTACAGGCCAAAGAACTCACACTACAGAATGGATGTATTTTATGTGACAAGAGTTATGGACTATAATAGGTTACGTCAAGCCACGTTAGAACTTCAACATGAAGATCACCCTGGCATTGTCAGAATAAAACATAAGGCTATGTTTTTTATCTTTATTTGTCAGATAGAGCCGTACTAAGCTAGATTTAATCACACCAGATGTAACAGAAACAGCTCACATCATGCAAGATAAAATGAGAGTGGGAAAACCTTTGCCAGCTTATATAGAATGAGACTTAGTCTGATATTGGGTGCATCATAAAGATAAACAATGTGCACCAGGAGTTGTTGCCTAGATTGAGGGCCTATAGTGATAACTCAATCTGGTGTTTGTCACCGCCATGTGAATCAGTTATGAACAAGGCTAGAGAGGAGAGAACAGGCTCGTGAGGACCAACAGATATCAAAACAATCAGATACCAACTTTGATATTTGCGGTGGGGTTTGGCATTTCCGAAAAACATACTTTGACTTAACTGCAAATGAAGACTCGGAGATACCAGCTGGTAATGAAGAACCCTGTAATAATGAGTCAGAAATTTTCTAACCAGTACCCCCAGGAAAAGAATGCCTGCTGTTCGCTGTTCTCCAGAGGTGAATCTTAGAGACCCCCTCAGAGACAACATACCATATACCAAGGGAGCTTTCCACCGTAGAAGAAACAAGAAGCCGGTCTCATGTCTACAATACAAGAGGAAGCTACAGATGACCGATTTATTTTGTTTTGAATATCTTTATTGTTGTCACAATATAAACGCATTTAGCGAACCGAGTCATATTAAAGCAAATATTTGCCCACGCAGGGGCCGAAGCATTGGTAAGTAAAGGTATAAACAGTTTGTCGCTTACGCAGAAGCGAATTAGTCTTAGCCTGTATAACATGACATAACGGATTGGTTCATATTGTCAACTGGCCTATGTTCTCAGATTAGTTTTACGGCTGTGTGTTTTAGTTTTTTGTATACTTATTGTTGCCGTAGCATATGTGCGTGTGGCTCCTGCTTGTATGGGTAGGCATGAGTTGCCCACGCTAGGGCGCATATATACGGTGCTTATGTCAGTATGCATTACGTCGTCTACGCAGAGGCCATCTGGTTCATGTTGGTGTAATACAGTTTGCTTATGCTTGGTCAGTTGTTCTCACTTGACCCTGTTAGTGCTCGTGACGTACCATTGTCTTGTCTGCTCTGGTGTCTTTTGGTAGAGTGTGTCTACCCAGTGCCTTCTCTCCTGAGGGGCTTATCTCTAACTTTTTACCGTGTATTGTGTTGCACCAGTTCGTGTTTTGGTATGGTGCCCGTGCTGCCAAGCATCCATTGCCTTGTGTCTCTTGTCGTGTTGTGGTCGTGGTTGGCTGTACCCTAATCTCGTTTGGTCTGGTAATAGGTGTAGTTTGTGTGTATGTCTTGCTATGTTGCCCTACCTACGGCTATGGGTGTCTCGGTAGTTTGTGTGCTCTGGGCGCTGCGGGGCTCTAGGTTCTGCTTTGTGATAGCTTGTTTGGGTATCTGATTGTCGTTGCGTGTTCTAGGCGGATTGGTATCTCCGCCGCCAAGTGTGGCTGCTTCAGTCCTGGGTGGTATTCTGTTGTGGTGTGACTGTGTGGCTGATTCGGTTCCCGTGTGCTGTTCCCTATTCGGCTAAGCCGAGGTCTTGTGCCTATTGATGTTCGGTGAGTGGTGCCCGTTCCCGTGTCCTGGTATCTCTCTTTGTGAGGTTCGTCGGGGCTTAGTTGTGTGTATGTGTGTGCGTTTCGTTGTGAAGTGTTGGGTTTCTGTACCCTGTGCGCTTTTTTCTCCCCTGGGTGGCTTACATTAGTGTCCCCCTCCTTGTCACGGTTGGTCGTGTACTCATATCGGGTGTGGGTATTTTTGGCATTATGTAGTGTTGTGTCGTTCGTACGGTGTCTCCCGTCCGTCGTGTTGGGCGGGGGTGTACAGTTTTAGATCTGTCAGTCTGGGTTTGCTTCTGTGTCCGTCTTGTGTGGTGCGTTAGCGGGTCTGGTCTGGTGTCAGTATGGGGGGGATAGGTAGTGTGGTTCGGTAGGGGGGGGGTTATGCGTGTCTCCATCCCCTGCTGCTGCCCCCCTTCGCCACATCCCTCCGCTCCCCTTCTGGTCTCCCGGTCGCTCTCTCCCGCCTCTCGACCCGTCCGGCTATTGCGGGGCCAGGTGTCGTTGGAAGTCGTTTGATGTGGTTATTCTCAGCCAGTGGAACCAGCGTTTGGTGTATCTGTCTCTGAGTTTCGGGGTGTTTGCCTTTATATCTTCGTATTTCCTCGTGTTCTCCACCTCCTCCACCCATCTTGATATCGGTGGTATGCTTGCCTGCTTCCAATAGATAGGGATGATCGCTTTGGCTGCGTTCAGCAACCGCGGTATTATGGATCTGCCATATAGCTGTGTGGCCATGTCGGTGTGATGGAGGAGAAAGGCCGCCGGGGACCTCTGGAGCATCTCGTCTGTTACTTCGTGTATGATGCCTCTGACCGTGTCCCAGAATGGCTGTATCCGTGTGCATGACCACCAGACATGAAGGAATGTGCCTGCCTCCTCCCCGCATCTCCAGCAGGTGTCTGGTATGTCTGGGTTCCTGATGTGTAATGCCGTTGGTGTCAGATACCACCTGGTAAGGATCTTGTAGGAGTTTTCCTGTAGGTGTGCTGAGCTAGGCGTTTTTTGTATCAGGGTGAGGCATTTGTCCCAGTCGGCTTCTGACATGGCCTCGTCCAGGTCTTCTTCCCATTTTCTTATGCAGGGCGGTGCCAGTAGGTATCTACTGGTGATCAGTATGGTGTATATCTGTGAGATGGCTCTGGGTGTTTCCGCGTCTTGCGTGCAGAGGCGCTCGAATTGTGTCAGGTCTCTCGTCAGGGATGGCTTTTGCGGGATCGACCTGGCGTATTGGGAGAGTTGTGCTCTGGCCAGTGTGTGTGAGAACGTCAGTGGTCTGTCCGGGAAGAGGTCTGTTAACTGCCGAATATTGAATGGGTGTTCGAGGACGTCCACCATACGAGGGATTGTCGGGCGTCCTGCTGGGCTCGGTGTGGGGCCTAGGTCTCCCGCTGGGTAGTCCGGGTTGCCCCTTAGTGGCAGCAGCGGGCCCGGGTCGGTCGTCAGGTGTTGTTTGTGGCCCTGTCTGTGCCAGATCCTCATGGTCGCTGCCACGAAGGGGTTGGCGATGCGTTTGCGTCTGTATGCCGCCGCGGGTATCCAGGGTAGTGTTCGGAGGTCGCAGTTAATAGTGTCCGATTCCAGTTGGGTCCATGGCTTTGTGCCGCTGGCTATTGTCCAGCTGGCGACTCTTGTCAGGTGTGTTGCGTGATAGTATTTCTCAAAGTCGGGGAGTGCCAAGCCTCCTCGAAGCTTAGGTAGGATTAACTGGGTGTGTGCTATGCGTGGGGACTTGCCTTTCCAGACAAACGAGCGGACCTCTGCCCTCAGTGCCTTGAAGAATGTTTGCGGGGCATGTATCGGTACTGCTTGGAACACAAACAGCAGCTTGGGCAGTAGTGTCATCTTGACCGCATTTATCCTTCCCAGCCACGAGATGTATAGGGCGTTCCATTTATGCAGTTCCTCCGTCGCTTTTTTCAATATGGGAAGGTAGTTTTGCGTGTACAGGTCTGCCGGGTTTGGGGTGAGCCAGACCCCTAGATATCGCATGCGGTGGTCACACCAGCGGTACGGGTGTTGTCTCTGAAGGGTCAGTCTGTCCGCGTGTTTGATAGTTAAGTTCAGTATCTCCGACTTAGAGTAATTAATTTTTAAGTTTGACACCTGTCCGTAGTCCTCAAATTCTTTCTGTATCGCTGGTAGAGAGGTCTGTGGGTTCGTGACCACAAATAGCATGTCATCTGCGTACGCTAGTGTTTTGTGGTGTGTGTTCCCTATCTTGAGCCCCTGGATGTCTGCGTTGCGTCTGATCCTGTTTAGGAATGGCTCCAGCGTCAGTGCGAATAGTAGCGGTGAGAGTGGACAGCCTTGTCTGGTCCCATTGTGGATCCGAAACTGGTCCGTCAGTGTGCCGTTGATCCTGAGTCGTGCCGTCGGGCAGGTGTACAGTGCCCTCACCCAAACACCGTATTTCGGCCCTATGCCTATGGTATGGAGGGTTTCCATTAGCATATCCCAGTCCACCCTGTCGAACGCCTTCTCAGCGTCTGTAGACAGGAGGAGGGTTCCGTGCCGTTGGGTTCTGACGTGTGCTATGATGTTTAGGGCCCGTATTGTATTGTCCCTCACCTCCCTGCCCGGGATGAATCCCGTTTGGTCCGGGTGGATCACGGCTGGTAGTAAGGGCGCCAGTCTCAATGCCAGGACGCTGGCGAGGAGTTTGATGTCTGTGTTTAGCACCGATATCGGGCGATAGCTTGGGCACAGTGTCGGGTCTTTACCCTCCTTTGGGAGTAAGGTGATGTTCGCCGAGGTGAACTGGGCTGTCGGCTTGGCCCCTTCTTGAATGGAGTTCAGGGCTTGCAGTAGTTTCGGGACGATGTCTTGGGCAAATACTTTGTAGTATTGAAGGGGGAGTCCGTCGGGTCCCGGTGCCCTGCCTGTTTTTGCCTTCTTAATTGCGAGTGCCAGTTCTTCCGGCGTGATGGGGGCTTCGAGTGCTTCTCGGTCGGCCTCCTGAATTTCTCACATATGAGCCGAGTCCAGGTAGTTACGTATGGCCCGGAGTTTGTGAGGTTGCGGGTCCCCCGGTTCGTCTCGCCGGAGGTGGTATAGACCCTGGTAGTAGGTGTGGAATTCCGTCGCAATCTGGTCCGGGAGGTGTTTAAGCCGTTGCTGTGCGTCTTTTATTTTGGGGATGTATAGTTGGGTTTTACGTTGTTTCAGTAGGCTCGCCAGCAGTCTCCCGCATTTATCTCCATGTTCGTGTATCATGTGTCTATAGTGTTGGTATGAACGTTGGATTGCTCGGTTGAGGTGTGTTGTGAGTTGTGTTCGTTTGGCCGTTAGGTCTCTGTACGTTTGTGCGTCGAGAGTGCGTTTGTGTCTGGCCTCCAGGGTCGCTATGTCTTTGCCGAGTTCAAGCGTCTCCTGCACTGCCGCCTTCTTGCGGGTTGCGCATATGGCAATGATCTGGCCCCTTACCACCGTTTTATGCGCTTCCCAGCACGTCAGCGGCGTCACGTCCCCCGTCTCGTTGTTGTGGAAGTAGTCCCTTATGGTGTTGCCTATCTTGTCCGTCTCCACCACGTCTGAAAGGATGGATTCGTTTAGTCTCCATGACATCTGCCTGGGTCTGTATAACGGCGATTTCAGCCGTATTCGTATCGGGTTGTGATCCGACCATGTCATCGGCAGAATCTCCGCGTTTTGAAGTAGGTTTAGGTTGTAGTGGGACATCAGGAAGTAGTCCAATCTCGTGTACGTTGAGTGTGTTTGTGAGTAGAAGGTGTAGTCCCTGGTTGTTGGGTGTAGCGCTCGCCAGCAATCCGCTAATTGGTGGAGGTGTAGA
Source organism: Pelobates fuscus (assembly GCF_036172605.1). Taxonomy (NCBI): domain Eukaryota; kingdom Metazoa; phylum Chordata; class Amphibia; order Anura; family Pelobatidae; genus Pelobates; species Pelobates fuscus. Next base: position 24,078,698 of record NC_086321.1, read on the forward strand.
AGGCGGAGAGTGTTGGCGTGTCTGTTGTGTGGTGTCGCTTCGTGCGGGGTCGTGGAGTCCTGGTCCGGGTGTAGTGCCAGGTTCAGATCCCCCCCGACGATCAGGGTGCCTTCCGCGAATTTCATCAAGGTGCTTAGGGCGTCCCGAAGGAAGTGGTGTTGTTTCGTGTTCGGGGCGTATACGTTCGCGAATGTGTAGAGTTGATCTGCAATTGTGCCTTTAGTGAAAATATACCTGCCTTGTTTGCACCTGAGGGTTGCTAGTTCTGTGTATGGAATTCTGCTTGAAAAAAGAATGCACACGCCTTGTGTGCGTTTATCCGGGTTGTTACTGAAGTACCCTGTTCGGAAGTTGCGGTCCTTCAGGGCTGGTGCCCTGCCTTCTTGGAAGTGCGTTTCTTGGATAAACGCCACCGATGCCCTGTAGTGTTTCAGGTCCCGCAGAAGTCTTGTGCGTTTTTCTCTGATGTTGAGGCCATGTACGTTGTAGGAGACTATGCTCAGGTCTTCCCAGGTGAACCCGCTGGGGCCCGGAGCCGGCATCGTCTGGGCAGCCGCAGGGGGTGGATAGTTGGGTAGGTACAAGGAGGGCTGTGGGTAAGGTCGTGGGTCGTGAGCTTGTATAGCGTGGTACTGTCTCGTGTCAGGCCTTGTCAGGGGCTAGTGTCGCTCGGGTCTGTGCGTGTTGTAGAGTAACTGTGTACTCTTGGTGAATGGACAATCGTCCCGGTGGATCGACCTGTCAGCCCAACCGATAGGTGGGTTCGGGTTGTTCCCCGGGAGTTGTGCGTCCCCTTTGTATCGGGGGCTACTGTGTCCTATACCTGTGGGGGTGTCGGGTATCTCGTCCGTGGTGGACTTTCCCTCCGCGTGGCGGAAATAGTAAGTAGTACTATTGGTAGTCTGTGGTCCTTCGTCTCCTAAGTGGCTTTGTGGCTGTGGCTTCCGTTTGGTCTCTCATTGTGTGTTGGGCTTTTGTCCATGTGTGCGTGATGTGCTAGGCATTTTATGTGTTTTCCCTGCCGCGTTCCTACTTCTGTTCTGAGTTGAAGTCGTGTTGCCGTGGGCCTGTTGTGCCATGTGGGGTGGGTCTAGTGCACTGTTTAGCTGAAATTCAGTGAGGGCTGGGCTAATCATCGTCGTGGAGTGGGGGTATGTCGCTATTTGGCATTTAATGTTTGTGCGTGTCCTGTAGGGCCTATGGGGTGGGGCGCCTTGCGGTGTGGGGGGGGGCCTATGTAGATTCTGGACCATGTCTCGGCGCTGGCTGCCATTCGGCGTGTGGGTGGTCTGGTACCCTCTTGTCATGCCGCCTAGTATTGGCTTTTCCTCTGTTATAGCTGTGGGTGTGTTAAGTCTGGGCCTCTGAGCTGTGCGTATCGTCGTGTTTGTCTCCCTAGACGTGTGTTGTGCTCTGCTATATCGTACGTCTGTGCGAGGCAGCTGCTCCGACTGATCACTGTCCTGTCAGGGATAATACATTTTGTGCAGTATATCATATAGCCATAACATTTAATAGTTACATATAGTACATATTCAGTTTATTGCCGCCCTTCTCCCGTTTGTGTACATCTTGTGGCCCCGATTGTACGGGTTGGGTGGCTATCCTGACTCCCTCTCGCCTCGACTTGGGATCCCAACCGCTGTGCCCGACTCGTGTGCCTTCCTCTGGGGGGCTGAGGGTTTGTATATTAATCTCCTGTTTTTTTATTTTTTGTTTGTTTTTTTTTGTTTGTTTTTTTTTGGTTGGGTCGTCTCTCCCCCTTCCCTCCCCTTCCCCCTATTTCCCACCCCCATCTTAATATATATTGTTGTTTGCTCCCTGCGCCGTCCCTCCCCCTCCCTCCTCTCTTCCCCCCCTCCCACCTCCCCCCTTCCCTCCCTCGCCTGTCTGTCTTGAGTGTATCCCATCTGCCTGCCTTAATTGCGTTTCCTTCGTTCCTTTCCCCTAACTTGTCTCACTCTCTTCCCGGTGATGCGGGTATGGTTTGTTGTTTAAGTTGTTGTTATGCAGTTTGTGATATATATATATAGTGAAGGTAAAAAGTATTTGAGCCCCTTCTGATTTTGAACGTTTGCCCACAGACAAAGAAATGATCAGTATATAATTTTAATGGTATGTGTATTTTAACAGTGAAAGACAGAAATAAAAACAAAAAATCCAGAAAAACGCAGATCCTCTCCAAGTCGTTAAGGTCTCGAGGCTGACGTTTGGCAACCTTCAGCTTCCTCCACAGATTTTCTATGGTATTAAGCCCTAGAGACTGGCTAGGCCACTCCAGGACCTTAATGTGCTTCTTCTTGAGCCACTAATTTGTTGCCTTGGCTGTGTGTTTTGGGTGATTGTCATGCTGGAATACCCATCCACGACCCATTTTCAATGCCCTGGCTAAGGGAAAAAGGTTCTCACCCAAGATTTGATGGTACATGGCCCTGTCCATCATCCCTTTGATGCGGTACATTTGCCTGTCCCCTTAGCAGAAAAACCTCCCCAAAGCATAATGTTTCCACCTCCCTGTTTGACGGTGGGGATCGTGTTCTTGGGGTCATAGACAGCATTCCTCCTCCTCCAAACACGGCGAGTTAAGTTGATGCCAAAGAGCTCAATCTTTGTCTCATCTGACCACAACACTTTCACCCAGTTCTCCTCTGAATCATTCTGATGTTCATTGGCAAACTTCAGAAGGGCCTGTACATGTGCTTTCTTGAGCAGGGGGACCTTTAGGGCACTGCAGGATTTCAGTCCTTCACGGCGTTGTGTGTTACCAATTGTTTTCTGGGTGACTATGGTCCAAGCTGCCTTGAGATCATTACCAGTAGTCCTGAGCTGATTCCTCACCGTTGAAAAACTCTACAAGGTGAGATCTTGCATGGAGCACCAGACCGAGGGAAATTGACAGTTATTTTGTGTTTCTTTCATTTGCAAATAATCTCAATAATTGTAGCCAATTCCAGCCTTGTGTAGGTCTACAATCTTGTCCCTGACATTTTATGGTCTTGGCCATGGAGGAGAGTTTGGAATCTAATTGATTGCTTCTGTGGACAGGTGTCTTTTATACAGGTAACGAGCTGAGATTAGAAGCACACCCTTTAAGAGAGTGCTCCTAATTTCAGCTCGTTACCTGTATAAAAGACACCTGAGAGCCAGAAATATTGCTGATTGATAGGGGATCAAATTCTTATTTCACTCATAAAAAGTACCAGTTACTTCAAGAAGTGGCCTTGCAAATTCTAACATTTAAAGGAAGACATAACATCCTGCTGAACCCTGACCAGTTTGAAAGTATGAGATAATCACAGAGTTGCAGCAGCTTTCAGTGTTTTTGAAGAGCGGGACAATTATCAACGTGCTGTAAAAAGTGAAAAATGTGTGTAAATTCTGTCTACTGAATATGGTGTTAGGGCATGCTATGCTGTCCTACAATAGTAAGGCTTTAGCTATGTTAGGGCAACATAACACGCTTTAATGATCTGACCCTTCCTCAGGCCCATCTACTTACACAGCACTCCAATGTGGTCTGAGTGTCTGCCTGGCAAGCCAGGCAGTCACCCTGCTGCCAATTTTAGTGACAAGTGACAGGGATCTGTACATGGACCCATTCTCTTTAATATTTTTATTAGTGATACATCAGAAGGTCTTGATGGTAGGGTATGTCTTTTTGCTGATGATACTAAGATATGTAACAGGGTTGATGTTCCAGGAGGGATAAGCCAAATGGAAAATGATTTAGGTAAACTAGAAAAATGGTCAGAGTTGTGGCAGCTGATATTTAATGTGGATAAGTGCAAGATAATGCATCTTGGACGTAAAAACCCAAGGGCAGAGTATAGAATATTTGATAGAGTCCTAACCTCAATGTCTGAGGAAAGGGATTTGGAGGTAATTATTTCAGATGACTTAAAGGTAGGAAGACAATGTAATAGAGCAGCAGGAAATGCTAGCAGAATGCTTGGTTGTATAGGGAGAGGTATTAGCAGTAGAAAGAGGGAAGTGCTCATGCCATTGTACAGAACACTGGTGAGACCTCACTTGGAGTATTGTATGCAGTACTGGAGACCGTATCTCCAGAAGGATATTGATACTTTAGAGAGAGTTCGGAGAAGGGCTACTAAACTGGTTCATGGATTGCAGGATAAAACTTACCAGGAAAGGTTAAAGGATCTTAACATGTATAGCTTGGAGGAAAGACGAGACAGGGGGGATATGATAGAAACATTTAAATACATAAAGGGAATCAACACAGGTAAGGAGGAGACTATATTTAAAAGAAGAAAAACTACCACAACAAGAGGACATAGTCTTAAATTAGAGGGACAAAGGTTTAAAAATAATATCAGGAAGTATTACTTTACTGAGAGGGTAGTGGATGCATGGAATAGCCTTCCAGCTGAAGTGGTAGAGGTTAGCACAGTAAAGGAGTTTAAGCATGCGTGGGATAGGCATAAGGCTATCCTAGCTATAAGATAAGGCCAGGGACTAATGAAAGTATTTAGAAAATTGGGCAGACTAGATGGGCCAAATGGTTCTTATCTGCCGTCACATTCTATGTTTCTATATTGCAGTGACAACCTATCGCCGCGTCAATGTTAAAATGTCTCAGCCAGTAATTCGTAACTTTGACTGAAACATTGTTCTCAGAATCTCTTTTTTCTCACTTTGATCTACGGCAAAAGAAGAAGAAAGATCATTGATACTGTGTCCTTACTGACAGTAGGCACGGGGGCAAAATTGTTGCCTACTTTTGAAAATGGTATGGAATATAATAGTGGAAATAATACTACCAGGATGTCATACTGTTTCAAATGTAAATAGGCCCAGAAAATCACTTTCAACGTTTCCATGTTTGAAATGAGCATCTAATATATTTGGCCCTGTGACTTCCCCAAACCATAAAAACTGATATATGGGGGTGCTGTTATATTTGTGAGACAATATTAAAGGGACACTATAGTCACCAGAACAACTACAGCTTATTGCATTTGTTCTGATGAGTAGCATCATTATCTTCAGGCTTTTTGCTGTAAACACTGTCTTTTCAGAGAAAATGCAGTCTTTACATTACAGCCTAGTGATAACTTCCCTGGCCACTCCTCAGATGGCTGCTAGAGCTGCTTCCTATATCAGTCTTGCCTAGTGTGCATCACAACATATCAGTATCTCCTCCCTCTGCATGCAGACACTGAACTTTCTTCATAGAGATTCATTGATTCAATTAATTTCTATGAGGAGATGCTGGCCCTCCCCTGATCCGCCTCCTTCACAGTCTTCCTATGGGGAAGCATTGTGATTGGCTCAGAACAACACTTCTGATGATGTCAGCAGACAGCATGCTATTCTCAGGCAGACAGGGGCAGAGCCAGCAGCTTCAGGCTGAATACAAGTAAGATTTTACTATATTTAGGGAGGCCAGAGAGGGCCAGGGGGGCTAGATGGTGGTTTTAAAATACATGTTTGTGTTCCTGACCCTATAGTGCTTCTTTAAATCAAAATACTGTGAAAATAGAACACATGTATAACACCTAAATGTGGCCTTCATTTGTGATAAAGTGGTTAGAACAAACATCTCAAAATACGCCATTTAGAATACTCTGGGTTGCCTACTTTTGAAAATGGTATGCCATAATTGTGGAAATGTTATCACCCAGTATGCAATATTATCTCAAAGGTGACATAGGCCCATTTTGTCAAATTTCAAGGGATTAAGAGAGAAATGGCCATGCCCTATAGTTGACCCTGTAACTTTCCAAAACTCCATAATACCTGTATATGGGTACTTGTATTTGTGAGACATCACTGAACACAAACAGGAATGTTGTAGAGCAATAAACATATAATGACGATATTATTAGCAAAAGTGCAGTGTTGTTTTGTAAAAACATTAACTCTGGTCAGAGTTTGTGTCTAAGTGGCTACTAAAAAAGACTGGCCATTCCCCCCACTTTGAATAAATTAGGTTGACTACTTTAACCAATGGTATGTGATGATGGGGATAATTTTCATTTCTGGGCTGCCATTCAGTCTCAAAGGCAACAAAGGCCCAGCCAACCAATCTGGAAAATTTCACACTTAAAATGCCACACAGAACTAGGAAAATAACAATATTTCTTAATTTCTCACACCTTTTTAGATTTTATTCATATTATGCTTAATATATAAACATTTGAAGTGAAATGAAAGCCCTATTTCCACTGAACAAAATGATATATAATAAGTGTTTGTGCACTTACTACGAAAGAGGTAAGTTATGCTTGAACACACATATAGCGCAAATTCTAGGGTTTGTTCTGGTCAGAACAATTGCCTCTGTCCTTAAGGACATATTTATTAAAGTCAGTGGTGGCTCTAGACTGCGTGAGGCCTTAGCCAAAACTCAAACATGAAGCCCCCACTAACACCCATAGTGAAAAAAATATATAAGACACTGTAGTTATATTAAAGGAAACTCTTGCAGCGCTGGATACAGAGAGCTAGTCTCTGTATTCATTGTTCAGAGGCTTGTAGTTTTGTTGCTCCCTGTGCCACGGTGTTGTGAGCTCTCAGACAGTCGTTCTAAAACGAATTTGCAATTATGCTAATCGTGAATACACAATTGCAGGGTATGGTTGCTTAGCATGGCAGATGTGTATAGAAAGGTGTTGGTGTGAATAGGTTATATGAAATAAAAATTCAAATTTTGCTTGGGCTAAAAGAACTTAATAAATAATTTACCAAATAATAACGTTACAGATAAGAAAACAGTGTCAGAGATATTTTCAGCACATATTATTTTCAAACGGAAAAAAGGAGTGTAATAGGCGCTCACTAAGATATTAAACAGAGAGTGTAAGGCGCGCAGCAGTGAACAATACACGGATTCCCGGACCCTGTTGGTACATGCAATACAAAAAAGAGACAGAGTAAACAGCACCCAATATTAATGGTTATAAGTACATAAGTGTCCAAAAATATTGTGCACGGTTGATAAACAGAGAAAAACTAAATAATAGTGCAATACAGTAAGTATAAAGTTTTAGTTTTTTAGGTTTATAATTTGAAGTCGCTACCACTCACATTCTTATGAGCTAATTCAGAGCTCTGCAGTTTTTTCGCATGAACGGAACAATCCCTGTCTAAGGATATATGTTGGTATGGTAGCCTCAGGTCCTTCCGATAAAGTGCAATATGCAGGGCATATGTAAAGGCACATGCAGAGAAAAGAAGGTAGTATATATAAAATATAAAACAAACTTTAATATACTAAACAAAAGTAGTTAAAAACAATATATAAATACTTAGAGAAGTCCCACTTGACGCGTTTCACCACTTATAGGGCTTTGTCAGAAGTGTCACTGGAATGGGTTTTCCATCCATAAATAAACACATTTAAAATATAATAATCTAATACATACAGTGTTGTGTGACAGTCGCCAAACTTTTTCTAATGCTTCATAGTATATGAAACAGATTATAGAGAGAGTTTTTGCATATTCTATAATCCCTTCACATATTTATTATCCTATATGTTCTTTAAATGTTTTGCCTCACGTACTGTATATTATATATGACATATGTTGCCTATGCCATACCACACACTAATACATGCATACATATGCATACTGTTACACGCACGCACAAATATACATACTAATACAAACAAATACACCCACATGTATACACACACACACAAACACCTGATGCGCAGAGACACACACATTTGACAAATACAGAAGTACAGTCACAATGCGTATCTGACTGTGTGTATTTCTGAGTATGTCTGGCATTGTCTACCTGTGCCTGACAGTGTGTGTCTGACAGTGAGTATCCTTGTTAGTGAATGTGTATCTCTGTGAGCTTGTGTATATTTGTTTCTGGGACAGTGTGTATGTTGGGCAGCTGTTTGTAGTGTGTTGTGTGTATGGGAGAGCTGCTTGTGCATTGTGTTTATTGCAAAACTGTGTTTCATGACTGTGTATGATGAATGTCTTTAGGGGGTCACGGAGACAGGGTGTGTAATGGGTAACTGAGTTTGACAGGGCATGAGTGGGTTAATGAGATAGGGTTGAGAGTGTGAGTGTGACGGAGAGTGTGAAAGGATTAGGGGTGAATGTGACATTATTATGGGGATTAATGTGACCGGATAAGTGTGGCAGAATTGGGAGGTAAGTGTGAGGGAGTTGGGGGTGAATGTGGCATGGTTGGATGAGGGAGTGTGACAGAGCAAGGAGAGGTAAGTGTGACATGTTTAGAGGATTAGGGTGAGTGTGGCATGGTAGGGGGTGTCAATGTAACAGGATTAAGTGTGTTCATGTGACGGTTGAGTGTGGCAAAACGAGGTGGTGAGTGTGACAGGTTTTAGGGGGTGAGTGTGACACGATTAGAGGTGTTAATGTGATAGGGGAGTGGAGCATGGTTTCTGGGGGGGTGAGAGTGACATAGTTGGGGGTTTGAGTGTGACACGATTAGAGGTGTTAATGTGATAGGGGAGTGGAGCATGGTTTCTGGGGGGGTGAGAGTGACATAGTTGGGGGTTTGAGTGTGACACGATTAGAGGTGTTAATGTGATAGGGTGAGTGGGGCATGGTTGGTGGGGGGTGAGTGTGGCAGCATTGGGGGTGAGTGTAGCAGGATTGGAGGAGGGCATGTAAAAGGGCGAGGGGAGTGTGACAGGTTTAAGGGGGTTACTGTGACAGGCTGAGTGTAATATAATTGGGGGTTGAGTGTCACAGATTTTGGGGGGAGTGTAGCATGGTTGGAGGAATGTATGTGAAAGGGTGAGGGGAGGGGGGGTGTGACAGGTTTAAGGGGGTTTCTGTGACAGGCTGAGTGTAGCATAATTGGGAAGTGAGTGTCACAGATTTTGGGGGGAGTGTAGCATGGCTGGAGCAGGGCATGTGAAAGGGCGAGGGGAGGTGGTGACAGGTTTAAGGGGGTTACTGTGACAGGCTGAGTGTAGCATAATTGGGGGGTGAGTGTCACAGATTGTGGGGGGAGTGTAGCATGGTTGGAGGAGTGCATGTGAAAAGGTGAGGGGAGGGGTGTGTGACAAGTTTAAGGGGGTTACTGTGACAGGGTGAGTGTGCCATGGTTGGGTGGTGTGTGTCACAAGTTTGGGGGGAATATAGCATGGTTGGAGGAGAGAGTGTGACAGGATTAGTGTAAATGTATAAGTCATAAACAGGGGGGAGGTTCACAGCTGTTTGTTCACATTTCCACATGCTGCTTGATTCTGTATTCTTCCTGGGTTAGAAAGGCACATCTTGTAGGAGTATTACGGTACCAGGAAGTGTTGCTGTTTTTCCTCCCCACATCTCCTACATGCAATCCTCCAATGAACTCTGCCCTGCTGGGGATTCAGCTCTGTCCTTCCAGCTGTCTGTCCAGGGTCTCTCAGATCAGTGAATTGAAGTAAGTTTCCCAAGATGAATGTATCACTAGTATAGAATGTATTGGAATAGCTGCAGCAGCCTCAGATTACTAGAGAATGGAGAGGATCAGAGCTAAGCAGTCAGGGAAAGGGTTACTGTTGCAACATTTATTATGGTTATATAACTGGGGTATGATTGACATGCCAGCATTGTAATATGTGAATAGAATTCATGTCTGATCATAGATACATTATAAGCAAGTCACTCACTGCAGCTAAAACCAACTTGTAGCCGAGACGTGTACATTGTACTCTATATAAAGAAACCAGGGTTTATGGTGAGTTAACCTTTTGAATTCCAGATCAGTGAATAACTCGTAGCTGTGCTGTGTGGCACTCAGTGGGTTAAGGGCCATTTTGTCGTTCTTTAAATGTTGTCAAGGTTAAATATAGGTCATTGAGATGATCTTCTCTTACTGTTATTTAATAAGAAGCTATTATATCCTTTCTGTGTGGGTACTTCTCAGTAAGGATTGTAAACTGCACTTAAAGGGACACTATAGGGCCAGGAAAGCAAAGTTGTTTTCTTGGCACTATAGCTCCCTATTGAGTCTCCCATACCCCCTCTGTGGTGTAAAAGGGGTTAAAAACTCCTGTCACATACCTTATTTTAGCGGCACTGGTTCAAGCTCTGCCACTGCACCTCCCACGCCAACGTCAGCCGGCAGCGGGGACCTAATGCACATGTGCGGTGAGCGCCACGCTCGCATTAGGACTTCCCCAAGAGAAAAGCATTATATAATGCTTTCCTATGGGGTTTTGGGTGCCACTGGATGTCCTCGTGCATAGCGTGAGGACATCCAGCGTCAGGCGACTAAAAGTCTCCTAGCCACCCAGAAGTCCCTGTAGTGGCTCTCTGGTAGACCGCACTAGAGGTGGCGTTAACCCTCCAAGGCAATTATTGCAGTTTTCAGCAGACTGTATGTATTTAGCAGTCTGTCTGTGTGTTTACTTAGGAGTCTGTGTGTGCGTATTCAGCAGTCTGTTTGTTTGTATGTATTGCATTTGTTGGAGGTACCAATAAATATAAGTTTCATTTTATCGATAATTAAAATTTTTATTCCTGTGAGTTGTTGTGTAGGCAGGGCCCCAGTGCACTGCTTTGCCCGGGGTCCCATAATGCTGATAAGATGGCACTGTTTCCAATCAGCTATTTTTGAGTCAGTTTTTCCTTTACGTTTTAATTTGCAAAAACTTAATATATATTTTTTTTTTTTTTTTTTTTAAATTTGTATTTTATTGTTTTTGAAAACGTGAAAATGTGAGGGGGTACAGAAGTAAAAGGGGAATGTTATTGGGGGACACATTATGCAACACTGTATTCGATCTTCACATCCATTTAATATTTACAACAGCTGCGGTCATACAGGGTGAAGTATTACAGCATATATCATATATAGCATATATTGAGTCGGTTCGTGACCATAGGTTGGTTTAGTGCTGGTTACTCTTCTGTATGTGCTGTACAGGGGATCGACCTTAGCTCTGGCTGTGGGTGTGTCTGGTCGAAGTTGTCGGTTGAGTATCCTTAGGGGCTGTGAAGTTCTCGGTGTTTCATTGTATTGCGTCAGCTTGGGTTCGAGCTGTGTATTGAGGATCGCTAGAACATTCCTGGGCTAATGGGTAAGCTGGTGCATAGGTGGGAACTACCTGAGGGGTAGGAACTTGGCGAGGGGATGAGGAGGGTGGTAGGTAATCTAGGGTGGGCAAGGGAGGGGTGGTGGGGTGTGAAAGTACTGTCAGAGCATAGAGTAGTAATATCATATGGGTCACGCCAATTAGAAGTGGGGATCGTCTAGTTCGTGGCCGTACCGTCTGTTTTGGGGTTTATCCTTGTGTTTCTCCTGTGTCATCTCCCACTCCTTCCCATTCCCCCCAATTTAGGTCAAACGTTAATTTCTTTTGTGGAGAGGTTATTGCCATCCTTTCGTAGACTTTGTATTGGGTGAGTTTAATTTGGAGCTGGGTCAGGGATGGGCATATCTGCGATTTCCAGTGCAGCGCTAGTAGGTTTCTTGCTGCCAAGATAGTGAGTGCTGTAATTTGTTTCTGTGCTAGAGTGAGGTGTGGTGGGAGCAGAAGAAGGAGACATGAAGACCTCGATAGTTGGAATGTAGGGATGTGTAGTTGGTCTAATGTCTGGGATACGGCGGTCCAGAGTGGTCGGATGCCGACGCACGACCACCACAGATGCTCTAGCGTGCCTACAGACGCCCCACATCTCCAACAGGTGTCGGGTGTGTTGGGGTATATGCGGTGCAGTTTCTGCGGGGTCATGTACCAGCGGTAGAGGAGTTTTTTATGGGCCTCAATGTGCGTATAGCACTTTGTCCACTTGGAGAGGTTATTGAGTGCGCTTAGCCAGTCGCTTTCTGTCAGCACCGTCCCGCAGTCTGTCTCCCAATGGTGTTTGTGGGGATGCGCCGTAGTGGTTGAGAGTTCCTGCCATGCTTTGTAGCAAAGAGCAAGTGATTTGGGTTTTGTGGGCGCTGTCCAGCATCTTTTTAGGAGTAGGTGAGAGGTAAGTCTGTCTGCGTCAGGTGTTGGAGGTGGTGTAGGCGTATGTACCTGCAACGCACTTTTTATTTGTAGGTAAGAAAAAGTAGCCCTACTGGGAAGGGACCATTGCTCCTGTAGAATTGGGAACGGGATCACTCCCTTGGTATCTAGGAGTTGTGAGATTTCCGTCACTCCCGCCATAGTCCAGTCTCTGAGGGGGATGTCGGGTATTATCATCTTTAACACAGAGAGTGGAGATTTGACGTGTAATGTATCTTTGTGTCCTAAAGTGTCCATAAAAGTGTCCCATATGGAAATGGTAAGCTGTGTGGTCGGGAAAAGGTCAGTGCGTTTGGTCCTAAACTTCCTTGGTGTCCATAAGTGGTCGGTGAGAGATGTGGTTGGGAATTGTGTTCTCTCCATGTCTACCCATTGAAGAGTGCCCGGGGGAGCATGTAGGAGTATACTTGTGGATAGAATCGCTGCCCTGTGATATTGCTGCAGATTGGGGAGGCCCACTCCTCCGAGTCGTGGGGCGGCCTGGAGGAGTGCCAGGGACACTCGGGGTCTCTTCCCTTGCCAGATGTAGGTGCCACATAATTTTTGTAAGGTTTTACAGAATTGGGGAGTGATCCCTAAAGGTAACATCCTGAAGATATAGAGTATTCGTGGGAGGATCATCATTTTGTAAGAGTTTATCCTGCCCAACCATGAGAGTTTGGTGTGCTTCCATTTATTCATTTCTACTTTGCAGAGCGTTAGCAGGGGCTTGTAATTTAGTTGGGAGATGGCAGAGATCGTGGGTGCTATTTTTATTCCCAGATACGTTATAGAATGTTGTTTCCAGTCAAACTGGTAGGAGGTCTGTAATGTGTCTAACAGGGGCTTTGGCATGTTTATTGGTAGGGCTTGAGTTTTGTCTTGGTTTAGACGGTAATAAGAGACATCGCCAAATTCCTTTAGCAGATTGAGCAAGGGTGCGAGAGATCGTTTGGGGTCTGATAGGGCTATAAAGATATCATCCGCAAACAGTGCTAGGCTGTATATTTTGTTGTGGATATTGACACCTGGTATCTCGGGGTGTGTTCTGATCTTTTGGGCCAGGGGTTCTAAGGCGAGTATGTATAAGAGGGGCGAAAGGGGGCATCCCTGACGGGTGCCATTGGTGATAAAGTAGTTGAGAGGAACCCTCCATGTGACACTTTTGCTGCCGGGTGGTTGTACAGAGCCATTATGCTATTTATAATGGGTTTTGGGAAATTGAATCGTTCCAAGACTTTAGTCATGTAAGCCCAGTGTAAGCGATCAAAGGCTTTCTCCGCGTCTAGGGCGAGAAGGAGGCCAGTTGATCTTTTGGACTCCAGTGTGGAGATCATATTTAAGATTTTTCTGGTGTTGTCTGAGCCCTGGCGCCCCCTGACGAACCCAGATTGGTCGTTGTGAACTATCTTATGAAGGAGGGGTGCTATCCGATTACTGAGTAGCTTCGCATAGAGCTTGGCGTCTCCATTTAGGAGGGATATAGGCCTAAAGTTTTTACAATACGTGGGGGGTTTACCAGGTTTGGGAAGGGTAGAGATATGAGCCAGCAGCATTTCCTTCGGGAGTGCGCCTGTTTCAGCGCATTTATTGACTAATTGGAGGAACAGTGGTGCTATGGTAGGCGAGAAAGTTTTGTAATATTCGTTGGATAAACCATCAGGACCTGGAGACTTGTGCGTTGGGAGTTGGGAGATTGCGTTTGTTAGTTCTTCTAGAGAGAAGGGTTTTGTCAGGGGCGCCAGGTCTTCTTCTGACAGTTGGGGTAGGTCTAAGTCTTTTAGAAATTCGTCTATTTTGTCAGGGGTAGGTTCAGTCACCTTGGGATCTTGTTTGAGATTGTATAGTTCGCCGTAGTAATGGGCGAATTGGTCCACAATGTCTTGGGGGTTCGTCACTTTTGTGCCTTTAGAAGCATTAAGGAAGGCGATCCTGGAGGCGACATTTCGTTTTTTTAGTTGTGATGCTAGAATTGCACCTGCTTTATTACCATTCATGAAAAAGTTGTGTTTGAGTTTCCTAAGATGGTATGTGGTTTTGGCTAGCTCGATGTTGTGTAGTTTGCTTTGGAGAACTAGAAGTTTTGATTTCGTGTTTGGGTGCGGGTCTCGTTTGTTGGCGTGAGTCAGGGTGCGTATTTCGTCTAATAGGTTGGTATATTCAGCTAATCTTCGTTTTTTAGCATAGCTCGCATGTTTTATGAAACTGCCCCTTATGACCGCTTTGTGTGCTAACCAAATCTGTTCAATAGTGGAATCAGCGGTCATGTTTTCCTTAATATAGTTTTGGAGATCTTCCGTTATCTGGGATATTATGGACGGGTCCGTTAGAAGGGACTCGTTAAGTCTCCAGGAGCCGGATCCCTTGTTAGGAAACGCTTCTTTAATGCTGAGCGTGATGGGAGCGTGGTCCGACCACGTCATTACCCCAATCGTTGCTCCTTCTATCTGGGTCATTGACGTGGCAGGGATAAGGAATCGATCTATCCTAGAATAACTGTTGTGGGCCGCTGTGTAGCATGTATGGTCTATGTCAGTTGGGTGTAAGATGCGCCATGGGTCAACCATGTGAGCTGATTGTAGCGTAGAGCATATTTTTGTGGTTAGAGTGTTTTTGTGTCTGAGTGTGCTACTCTTGAGTTGGGCGGTAGAAGAAGAGTCCAGTCTACTATCTAGTAGACAATTCATGTCGCCTCCAATGATCACATCCCCATGCTTGTACATATCAGTTAAGGCTAAAATCATCTGTAAAAACTCATTTTGATTGTCATTAGGGCTGTACATATTGATTAAAGTATACGGTGCATTATTCAACATACATTGTAAAATCAAATATCGACCTTTTTTATCGCTAATTTTCCTGATCAAGGAGAATGCAACGTCTTTACTAATTAATGTGGATACCCCTCTTTTCTTAGCCGAATAACATGTGTGGAAATCATGAGGATACCATCTAGAGGTAAATTTGGGCCGAACCTTCCACTGAAAGTGGGTCTCTTGAAAAAATGCAATCTGGGCCCCGCATTTCTTCGCTTCCTGGAGGGCTAGTCTCCGCTTATTAGGGGAGTTAAGCCCCTTAACATTTAGGGACATGAGCTTAATCCCCATCTGGCCGTCTTGGGGGGTGCTGTATCAAGGGTTTGCTCATCGATATTGTGGGCCTAGGTGGCCTGAGAATCATGAATTTTGGCATAACCATTACACTGAACTGGCATAGTACTCTCTGAGGGAGGGTAGTGAGGAGGGGAGGGGGGAAACGGGGGGGCAAACTATATACAATATTCCGTAAGTCACCATTTGGTGGCATATGTTGCCTGGAGCAACGGAGAAAGTGGGCTACAAAAGCCGTGGGGGTGTATCACACGAAGTGTGGTACTTGGATCTCTGTGTAGAGGAGATCAGTAATAGCGTGGGTCGAGCGTAGTGCATCGCTCGCCCGGTGCGGCTAGGCCGTGGCCTACTGTTAAACCCTTAGTAGGTATCGGGGGTAAACTGCAATGTTAACATAAGCATAAACATGTGGAACCTGTATGTTAAGTCCATAGGAGGAAGTGAAGCGGCGGCGGGTCTGGGCCCTCAGGTCGGTGATTGGTCCCGGTCCGCGTGTGCTTGGGAGGCCCTGTGGGTTCGCGACCAGTCTTTGGAAATCGTTTTCGGTGCTTGGGCCGTTGCTTGCTTTTTCCGCGGGCTGGTAGTCAGTAGGGGTACATCCCATTCTTGAAGCGCCTTTTGGCCCTCTTCTGGGGTCGTGATGGATCTGTCCACACCGTTTCGTTTAATTAGCAGTTTTGTGGGGAAGCCCCACTTGTAAAAGATATTTGCGTTTCTCAGCGCCTCTGTAATTGGTGCAAAGGTGCGGCGCTTGAGCATGGTCGCCGAGGAGAGATCCGTGAAGAGCCTGATGTCTTTGTGTCGTTCCGGCCAGTTGTCCCTGTTTCTTGACGTCTGCATGATTCTGTCCTTGACAGTAAAATGATGCACTCTAGTGATTGTGTCTCTTGCCGTGTCGGGCGGAAGGTGTTTGGGCTTGGGTAGCCTGTGAGTCCTATCCAGGATGAGATCAAATTCGGACAGTGAAGGGATCAGGGCTTTAAATAAATCCTTAACATACCTAGGCAGATCTTGCTGTGAAATGTTCTCTGGTATGCCTCTTATACGGATATTATTCCGCCTGCTCCTGTCTTCCTGGTCAGCCACTTTGTCTTCTAGAGATTTTAATTTGCGCTCCAGGTCTGAGTAGGCCTCTGCTATGGAATTATGTGCTTCCACCAGCTCTTCAGTCTTGTCCTCTAGGCGGGTAGTGCGCTCCCCCATGCTGTGTATATCTGCCCTGATATCCGCTGTCATTTGTTGGATATCAGCTTTAAATGAGGTTTTGAGTTCTTGCATTATGAGCCTGATAGAGGCGTTTGTCGCTGGGCTGCTGAGCTCCGACATACAGTCTCCTGTGTTAGTGCCATGTGCAGGCGAGTGCTGTCCGTCGGCGCCATCTTGGATTTTCGGCTCCGCGGTTTGCGGTCGTTCTAAGTGCGGATTTAGGGTCTTTTGCTTGAATTTTTTAGATGCCATCAGTAGCTGTGGCGTTCACCTGCCGGGATGTCGGTTTTGCCGCTCGTTTCGAGGGTTATTTTCGCTGTGAAGGTCGGTTTGGTGCCGCTAACCGGGAGAGCTCTGCCTCTGCACGTCTGCTCACATGCGTGGTCAGGACACGCCCCCTATATATTTTTTATATAAAAAAATATCTGTACATTTACTTAAAGGGGATCTATATGTTAGGAACACAAAGCTATATTCCTAAAACTATAGTGCCCTCTGGTCCCCCTCTCTCATGACTCTCTCCCACCCCACTGTAGCACATAAAGGGTTAAAACCCTTTATCCACTCTTGATTCCAGCACCGATGTTCCTTGGTGCTGGGCCGGTGCTCCATGTCCTCTAACAGAGAGACCTAATGTGCATGTGAGCCCTCACCATAAAAAACACACTGAATCAATGCTTTCCTGTGGGGATTTCACGGACACTGGATATCCTCATGCAGGGACTCAGAGTGTGCCTCTAGTGACTGTCTGATAGAATGAAAAACTGCAATGTTTTACATTGCAGGACTAAGGGGG
The DNA here is from genome assembly GCF_036172605.1 of Pelobates fuscus. Lineage (NCBI taxonomy): Eukaryota > Metazoa > Chordata > Amphibia > Anura > Pelobatidae > Pelobates > Pelobates fuscus. Next base: position 24,095,751 of record NC_086321.1, read on the forward strand.
ACAGGGACACTGCACCTAGACCACTTCAATGAGCTGAAGTGGTCTGGGTGCCTATAATGTCCCTTTAAAGGAGCACTATAGGCACCCAGACCACTTCAGCTCATAACCCTGCAATGATATTTGCATTTTATAGTCTTGGGAAAAAAAGTGGTTGAATAATAATAAAAACAAAACCTATACTTCGCTCATCAACTCTGTTGTCAGGCCACCTAATAATTTGGAGGTTAGTGTAAAATCCTGTTTATGGTGAGTGTATGTTATCTACAATAATGTTCATAAGTGTTTTGTTTTGTTTTGTTTCTTAGGAATGCAGAATCCAAAGAAAGAGATGGTTGCTCAGCTCCACAATATCTGTGCTTTGGGTGACACCACAAAGCTGAATGTACTCCTCAGCCATTCGTCGTCTCTGATTAACGAGACTGCTGAAAACGGATGGACTGCCCTTATGTATGGTGCTAGGAATGGGCACTTTGATGTAGTGAAAAGTCTCTTGGAGAAAGGGTAATACTTTTAGAATTGTAGAGCGGATGTTGCATGTTCTCTTAATGATTTCCAATGTTCTCCAACTGGCAAGCACTTCAATTAATTATTTACTGTGGACATGCTTGGATGGTTGACCTTTGCTTATGTTTGGGCAACCATACCGCAAAATATTATAGCCAGGAAAACATGTAAATCATCGTCATGCCACCCCTGGATACATGTTCCACATTATACTTTACCTGTGACTTGTCTTCATCTGAAATTTACGATCTTAGTACAAAATGAAGATACTTGGTACACTGTAATTGACCTTGTTAAGGGCTTGTTTTAAAAATTATTGAATTTTTCTTATTGAATTAGTGAATTGAAACAAAATGCAAAACACAAATATAACCAAAAAAAATAAATGTTACCCTTAAAGTGACCCTCAATGCACTGTTGCCTTACGAGGAAGAGTATATTATTCCATAAACCTCACTTGAGGGCCAAGCTTAGAGCTGTAGTGATAGCTACAAATGTGTGCAGGTCTAAACCAATCTCCGCTATGAGGGCTTTCTTAAGATGCTGTATGTAACATCACCTTTGCAATTATACAAAGTTGTGATGGTGCAAATAAGGATCCTTTTACTGTTTTCATTAGTTATTAGTCAATGATGCAGTAAAGAACTCTGAACAATGCAGAAGTCTTTTTACTGACAAACATTGTGCTAGATCTTCCTTGTGATGCTTGAGTAAAGTAAGTCACTTTAAAATTCTTTCAAGAGGTGGAGTTTTTGGACTTGCCGAAGGGGCATAGAGCGATGGGCTAGAGATCACTGTAGTGTTAGGAAAGCAGTTTTAGATTCCTAACACTATAGTTTTTTTCTTTAAAAGGTAAAAGGTCTTTAAACAAATAGACGTGAATCTAGTTTGACGAATAGCTAACTGGTTGCACAACAGAGATCATTGTGCTGATTCATAACATGGACCATTCACATTGTGACTCATTTAATGCTTTTTAGGAGGATAGCAACAAGCTTTTGTGAAATATGAAGGGACAGTAAGAAAGGGGCTTCACATAGGGGAGAGAGGCAAGGACAGTTACAACAGGGAAGATTATTTTGTAGTTCACATAAAAAAAAAAAAAAAACCTGATGAAATTGCTGGACCTGGTCCCCATTATTTCATTATTTCCATTGGTTACTAGCAATGCCTCAGGTTTAAATATTCTCTTCTGGTTTCTTGTTTCTCTCTAGGTGTGACAAATCATTGGTAAATAAATCCAGGCAGACGGCTTTGGATATTGCCAAATTTTGGGGTCACAAACACATTGTCAACTTACTTTCCAATTCAAAAGGTGGACCAATACCTCATGTTTTAGTCAATGCTGAAGAAGAATATGAAAATTACTTTGCCAGTACATTTTTGGACAGAAGAAGTGACAAAAGGACAGGTGCCGACTGGCTTAAAGCCAAGCAAACACAAGTCAGTTCCGTGTATATCGTTTTCTCAAACTTAAACCCTTTAGTAACCTTAATTGAAGCAAAAGATGGCTCACAAGATCCAGAAATCAAGCTTTGCAGACTTCAAGTCGAAGATGTTAAGGAATACTTGTCCAAACCGGACGATGCCGTTCTTGTATTTCTTGGTGTTGAGAAACAATCCAGTATTCATCATTCTGCAGAAGTAAATCAGGTTTCGGGAGGCCAGGATGATCCATTGATCGCTTGGTTTGCACTGAATATAAATGATATTTCTACAGATCAATTTAAAAGGAAATATGAAGATTGCTATTTTCTTCAACCCCCGATGACAGCCTTTTTACAACTGACACACATAGAAGCTGGTAAGATTGAGAAAAAAAAAAAAAAAGATGTGTTATTCTTATAGTGAATTTGTACAAACATAATCTTGGAGTTGCAATGTATTATTTGAACAATCTGTGAATGATCAGTAATTGTAAAGGGAAATGCGAATTTCAGGCTAAAGTAGGTGAATTTGGAAATGTCTCCACCATGGCTATTTTGAACTAGAAGTGAGATTTGCACGAATGGTACGAATGAGTATGCCTGTATCACCAGTTGATAGGGTGTCCCGATGTTTTTTTTTATTTTGTTTATTAACTATTTGCTTATGCGACCATTGTTTTTGCCAACAGCAAGCATAAAGAAAACGTTAATTTTGCCTCCCATATGTACCATTTTGAGGCAATATAGTATGTCATTAATTTGTCTGTCATTAGAACCATTCCTCCACTGATTTTCAGCAGTGTTTACATTAAATGTTTATTTGAAATGTTGTAGCATATATGTTTCAAATCCCGACATTTTTATCATTATTTAGGGAGAAAAATTGTTAATTATCGCAAAATCAGGATATGATCGTTGATCAGTTCTATATATGATAATATGATTCTCACTGATATGTTTACATTTCAGGAAATATTTCTCTAAGCTGTACCGTGCGATCCCATACCATTAGACTTCCTCACTAATTCTTCAATAAAGGCGATATGAGAAGAAGAATCCGATAGATTTTAAAATTGATAGATTTTAAAATAATTTTTGTATTACCTAAATTAGTTTGCATTATATATTTATAAATAAATAAAAAATACCACAGAGATTGATGTCATTTACATAGATGAAGTCCAAAAATACTGCGTTTTAGCTCTGTTTTATGACTATGTCTGGGTTATTCATTAAAGTCCAAAAGGCTCCATACGAAAAGGGAAAATCTGTTGAATACAGCGCCATTCGATAAGATTCAGCAATGTCTAGGTTTTACTAAACAAACTCTGAACGGCTAAAATCTGGATCCAAGAATTAAAATCCAGGCTTGGTTTGCTAAAATCCAGACCTGTATAGTAAAAGTCTGTATAATATCCCAGACAGCATCACTTGCAGCCAGTGGCCAAATACTTAAAAAACAACAACTTGTATTTGAGTGTGTGGGGGTTTATCAATCCAATATTGGTTCCCTAAGACAATGTGGCTTTGTTAATGCATGACCAAAGCACTCACCGGCTTAAGGATGTGATAACAGCTGTCCAGAAGTGTGGACGTTGCCTTTTTGGCTAAAAATAATTGGGAAAACTAGACTCTGTACAAGATGGAGAAATTCAATAAAAATCTACAACATCAGACAGCCCCTGGTCCTTAACCTTCTTCCGTCTTCTCTTACCTTCCATGTTAGTCACCTATTGCCGAGGTTGTTGTTGGGATTATTACAGTGCTTGCATTGTTTATTACAGGGTGGATATGCGTTCACTGTGGTCATTTCAGACCCCATTTAGCTCTTCCTGGCCAATATCAGCCACAATATAGTTGATATGTCCTGTAGGAGGCTCTTTATTCATTCCACTGTCACAGAGAGGGTGTCTTTAACTGTAGAATGTAGTTAATTATACCTGGTCACAGCCGGTCGAACAGTCTTTTCCTCATCGTCAAAAGAGGCTTTACTAGATGACCTAATGTGGTGGCTGGCTAGCAAGTGCTGCCTCTGAACATTGAGATGAAGTGGCCTGGGGGACTTTAGTGTCTTTTAATAAAAAAAATAAAAAATACACAATGAATAGTCATGAATCCAGATCATAAATTGTTTTCAAGGTTAGTTCCTTTCACTTTAAATTGTATTTTATTTTGCTTTGTTTTATTCCAAGTCTAGTACATGTTTGAATTGTGACAAATATATTTTAAGGTGTCTTGGCACAAGCAAGAGCGGTCCTTGCCTGGCACAGTCGGTACAAGTTCTGTCCAACATGCGGTAGTGCGACAACAATTGACGAAGGTGGCTATAAGAGAACCTGTTTGAAAGAAGGCTGCCCCAGTCTAAAAGGTGTTCATAATACATCATACCCAAGAGTCGGTAAGACTATAAAATAAATGCAACTGTTGTTTAGTTAATATGTAAAATTAGGACTTCTAAATGAAGTCATGCCAAAGCCTTCATACTGCATTTTTAGATCATTGTAGAAGAGTCCAAGTAAAAGTAAAATGGTGATTTTTTTTTTTTTACCGAAATCCCTCGCAGAACATATTGATATTTGTTGTTTGCCTTCATGGACCAGAGTGGAGATCAGTGATCTCCCTCCCCGGGCCAAAGGCACATAGCTGGCAGGGAGGGGAGAGGGAACCCGGGAGAGTTCTTACCTGCAGCTCCCCCGGGTTCTCCTCCCGTGAGCACGGAGCATTTCTGCGGTTACCATGGCAACGTTCCATTCTCGCGAGAGTGAACTCTAGCCTGAGCTGCAGGCTATAGTTCACTCTCACCACTAGGACCACCAGGGATTGGAAGCACTGTGCCCCCTCCCAGGCCTCAGGTAACAAGGGGGGGGGCATTAACTATATTTATATAATAATTAAAAAACAAAACCTATATTATCTTTAGTCTGCCCCCCCTACCCTCTCACACAAACTATAACCACCTACACACTGCACCACACACAAACACACTGCCCCCTACACTCACTGCCCCCTACACTCACTGCCCCCTACACTCACTGCCCCCTACACTCACTGCCCCCTACACTCACTGCCCCTACACTCACTGCCCCCTACACTCACTGCACCCTACACTCACAGCCCCCCTTACACTCACAGCCCCAATACACTCACAGCCCCAATACACTCACAGCCCCCAATACACTCACAGCCCCCAATACACTCACAGCCCCCAATACACTCACAGCCCCCAATACACTCACAGCCCCCAATACACACACTGCCTTCAATACACACACTTCCCCCAATTCACACACTGCCCCAATACACACACAGCCCCTAATACACACACTGTCCCCAATACACACACTGTCCCCAATACACACATAGTCCCCCTTACACACACTACACTTATATACACACAACCCCCAATATACACAATGTACCCCCATACACACACTGCACCCCCACGCAAAAGCACACTGACCCCTTTAACACACACTGCACCACTCACACACAAACACACTACTCCCAATACACACATTGACCCTCCATATACACACTGCACCCCTCACACACAAACACACTGCTCCCAATAAACACATTGCTCCCCCATACATACACTGCATCTCTCTCACACACGCACTGCCCCTCCATACACATACTGCAACCCTCACACACACTGCACCCCTCACACACATACACACTACTGCCCCTATCCTGGCAGACCCCAGGTAAGTTATCAAACCGTTATTTAAATGGTTTGACTACTTACTCTGGGAGGGCGCCACGGCACCTCTGGCACCAAAACCACTTCAGAGAGCTGTAGTGGTTATTGTGCCTGGATTGTTTCTTTAAATGATCTGCCAGTGCCCCTTAGGTTCTGGATCCGCCCTTGATGACAATATCTTTTAAATTGGCCTAGAAGAATCAAACTAACCTTATTAAATAAAATGTTTATGCAGAAAATATTTGGATGGTGTTTTATTGAGTGAAACATGTATAAAATGTTGCCATTTCTTCGTCTTTCAACTTTAGACCCAGTGGTTATAATGCTCGTAATTCATCCTGATGGGAACCATTGCCTTTTGGGGAGACAGAAGAGGTTCCCTGCAGGCATGTTTTCTTGTTTAGCAGGGTTTATTGAAACTGGTAAGTCATCTATTTTCTTTGCCATATACAAAGTATAACATTTTTCACAGAGCCTGTTGTTAGAAACAGAGGGGGGAAAAGAAAGATATTAAAGGGACACTATAGTCACCAAAACAACTTTAGCTCAATGAAGCAGTTTTGGTGTATAGAACATGCCCCTGCAGTCTCACCGCTCAATTCTCTGCCATTTAGGAGTTAAATCACTTTGTTTATGAACCCTAGTCACACCTCCCTGCATGTGACTTGCACAGCCTTCCTAAACACTTCCTGTAAAGACCAAAAACTTGGGTAGGTGAAGCGCTATATTAAAATTATAGTGATGGAGATAGTGGAGAAAGGAAATATTGGTAGTAATACCTTGAATATTCTTTATGTCTAGTTTCACGTACTTGAATATGAATTCTATAAGACGTAAAAAAACAAACAAACCAAACATAGTGCAGACTGAATGATATAAACAAGTGTGAAGAGAAAAAGGGAAAAATTCCCACTCACAATTTATGGAGCTAATGTGTAATAGCTCAATAACAGCGTTCTTGGGGTCCGTAAAGGCGACACTCACCCTTCTTGTATATAAATGCTCCTTGTTTCCTATAGAGATGGAAAAAGCATATATGGTGCAATACCGTAATTCTTTAATGTGAGAATTATTTGAGATGGGGTACTCACAAGCTTAGAGCCATCCAGGTCGGCTCTAATCCAAACGCCTGTGTGGTTAAGGACCACACACCTTCTTTTAAAAATAGCAGGGATAATGCCAATAATATATAGTATAAAAATATAGTATACTTTATTAAAACAGTAAAGATATAAAAATATATATATATTTACAAAACAATATTAAATTGGCATAAAATCCAATAGTCCAAAAGTCTCACAGTCTCTCCAGAACGCGTTTCGCCGTGCAGGCTTCCTCAGCTGGATGTAGTGATGAAGTCTTCTAATGGATTCTCCCTGCTATATGTACCCCTCTAGGGGGTAAATGATTGGTGTCCAGGCTTGTATTTTCGCGGGCAATCACCATAGAAACGGTGACGCCCTGCGTTTCAAGCCTTTTTTTCCTATTTACTTCCGGGTTTGTGTTCCGTCGCGTCATTTCCGGTTTCTCTGTATTCGCCGATACGTCACTTCCTTGCGTTTCACCATGCGGTTCACTCGTGCTCTTAATAGGATTTCCGGACCGGCGTTTTTCAAAGTGGAATATAGTTGTATATGTTACAAATTCATATATAAAATGGGGAACAAGCATATATTATTTTAAAATCAGGATATTTCATTAATAAATTATTTTAAAATAAAATCTATTTAAAAATATATATATAAAGTGTACTCTTCATTTTATTTTTATTTTAACTAATCATATAGTTTATTCTTCATCAATGATATATATTTTACATTTTGAGGTTATAGTTTTTAGGGAGGGTAATGCAACAGTTGAAGTTACACCTAAAGTTCTAATTAGATAGCATACTATAGGAAGCTAGTAAATAGTTCATACCACTGCTAACCTTCTTAACCCCTTAAGGACCAAACTTCTGGAATAAAAGGGAATCATGACATGTCACACATGTCATGTGTCCTTAAGGGGTTAAAGAGGTAAAACCTTTTAAAGATACAAAATTCTAAAAGACCTACCAATATACAAATAATTTAAACAATCAAAAACTATAGAAATATCAATACAATATTCTTTAGTCTTTTATAATATTAAGTAAAATATGACAAATAATATACATAGTGAGGTAAGAATCTAAAATATTAAAACAATATCAGAATACAGAACATAAGATCTGGTCGTAAGTGCAAACTTTTGACTAATTAAAAATGGAATGGGTTTTCATTCAAGATCATGGTTTTACACAACAACAATACAGTTTCCATATTTGCATTTAATAAAACATGCTTTGAATATTTTGTTTTGGAAAACCCATGTTTTAATCTGGTAGTTCACTCTGTATTATCAGGAGAGACTATAGAAGATGCTGTTCGACGAGAAGTTGAAGAAGAGAGTGGAGTCAAAGTCGGACATGTTCAATATGTGTCATGTCAACCGTGGCCGATGCCTTCATCCCTAATGATTGGATGCTTAGCTGTGGCAATATCTACAGAAATTAGAGTTGACAAGATTGAAATTGAGGATGCCCGTTGGTTCACCAGAGAACAGGTAAAGTTCAAAGTAATGTCCTACAGATATTGATTTGTTTTATTACATATGTTTTGCAACATACCCCACCATAATCCTGTTTTGTCAGGGACTGTGCTTGGATTGCCATACCTATGACATGACATTTTTATATTGTCGTCAATGGTATGTTTTAAATGCATTGCATTTAAATGTAGGGTGAAGATTTTTTGGACGAACTCTTGATATCTGATTTAACTTAAAAGAACACTACAGCTTATTGTATTTGTTCTGGTGACTGCAATCATTCCCTTCAGATTTTTTGCACTAAACACTGTCTTTTCAGAGAAAAGGTAGTGTTTACCTTACAGCATAGTGTTTACCTTACAGTATAGGGATACCTCCTGGGTCAGTGCTGCACAGTGTGATTGACATTCAGTGTCTCCACCCTCTGCATGGAGACACTGAACATTCCTCATCGAGATGAATTGATTCAATGCATCTCTATGAGGAGGGATGTGTTTGGCTTGTGCTGGTTCTGCCCCTGATCTGCCTCCTTAACAATCTCCTATGGAAAAGCATTGTTATTGGCTGACATCACCAATTCTGATGACGTCAGCCAAGCAGGCAGATCAGGGACAGAGCCAGCACAGCAGAGTGGAAGAAAGGTAAGATTGTGGTATATTTAAGGGGGCGGGGGCTAGATGGTGGGTGAGGAATACATGTTTGCGTTCCTGACCTTATAGTGTTCCTTTAAGAAGCTATTATGGGTTATAATGAGAGTTTTTTTTTTTTATATATATATATATATATATATATATATATAAACTATGCTTTCAAGAAGGTTTAAATATTATCTGTCTGTCTGTCAAACACTAGAAAGTGATAGAATTTTAAATTATTTTATTATTTATTTTGAAGATATCAATTAATAGGCACTTGGCTAATCAGAATATGAGTGATTTCACATCAGAAATCAGAAGTCAAGCAAAAAAACTAAAATAAATGATTTTAAGAGAAAGGTCCAATTTGTAGTGTGTAAATGTATGTGCAATCTGCTTTATTTTTTCTTTCCAGGTTGTAGAAGCTGTGATCAAAGGAAATCAGCAATCATTAATAGTACCACCAAGACAGGCTATCGCTTATCAATTAATAAAACACTGGATCGGGATGAATGCTAATCTTTAAAAAAAAAAAATGTATCAAAGGAAGAAAAAAAGAAACACAATGTTAGATCACTTAAATTGTAAATAAATATCAAATTGTGTAATATAATTGCAAGTTATTTTACAATAAATATTGTATAATGTATGCTGTTACCATTGTAAAATGTTATAAAAATTCAACCTGTGATTTTAACTCTGTCGACAAATTCACCTTCAAATGGGGGTGTAATGTATACTCCAAAAATGGAAAATGACCAGTGTCTGCAAAATGATTTTGTTAAATTGTATTGCAATGCCTCTTAAAGGAGGACAGTCACTTCCCAGTATGTTATTTAATTGTATTATAATGTTTACTTATCCCCTGTATTTAAAAAAAATATCTGAAAAATACCATTAAATGTAGAAATTCTTACCACTGTATTTTCCCCTATACATTTTAGCACCTTGTCAACTATATTTATTCTGACCTTACAATAAATACAATGTTTTTTACATCTATCAGTCAGCATAGAACCACACAATGTGCATCACATATCTTCCTGGAGGGAGGTAGTTATAGGCCCGGAATGAACACAGTGAAACTGGTGGAAAAGTAGACACAAAGAATCAGAAGGTTGTGCATCAAAAGATCAAGTTCACTTTCCCCCATTTACACCTATTTATGCCCAAACATACCTAACTGCACGTCTTCTGCCTTTTTTATTCTTAGTCCAATTGGTTCCATTGTTCACAAATTTGTCACTTGTAGCATGAAAATTAAATACAAACTGCACCTTTTCTTTCTGATAAATTGTTCTGCCATTGTCTCATTGGTGGAATTCCTTTACAAATTGTTTTTATTGATACATTTTTTTTTATAAAACTACAGGTAAGCAGATTTCATGTTCTTCACTTTTGTTTAATATATCGAAAAATTCTTCAAATTGTGAATGTGCCTTTTTCTGGTAATATTACTCATTTATCTTATTTTGCCATTTTAATTATTGGTAAAATTAAGAAAAAGGCGCAAAAATCCCCCCAAAAAGGGAATAAAAAACTGCTATTATTTTGGTGCTATACAGAAAAACGTGGGAAACAAAGGCATGTATAAAGTGTGGAGTAACAGCTTTATTGATATCAAAATTGTGCCTGCAACCATAACTGCAACAAACGTAAAAGTGAAAACTTCTCTATATATATATATATATATATATAAAACCCTCAATTTTTCTTTCTCCTCCTCCGATGCAATGTGTACCTGGGCTGCGATTAACTAGATTAATTATTGCTAAATCTTTAAGATACATGTAAAAGAGAATGGAAAAATGCATGAGATTAAAAGTTATACGTGATATTCAATGTTTTAGAGAAGCGACAGTTCCTCTTTAATATGCAGACCATAATAGCTGTCTGCACGGACACATTTATTTATTAAAATGACAAACCCTACAATGAGTAGTTTCTAGTAGTTTTTTCTTTTTCTATTTTTTCCTCATTGGATGTTTATGTCCAATTTATATGCATGTTCATGTTTTCCATATTTAAAGGGAAAACCTGTTTGTATTCACAATGCTAAAGTGTCCCCCTGCCTATGTTGGTCTCCACTCCTTAGGTGAGGTTTACATATCTTTTGGCACACCACCAGTATTCTTGATGAAGCTCACCTTCTTGGCTGAGATCATCAACATTGGTCATCTCAGCCAATTCAAAGTTTCCCCAAAGGGCATGTGCTGCAAAACATCACGTTGCGCCAATCAAATGGTCTCTATGAGACCATCTGATTCAAGTGTGAAGTTTAACTCGCTTATTGGTGCAAAAATGCTTCTAGCGGCTGTCAGGAAGATGGAGGCATGTTAACCCTGCAATGCATTGCTGTTCCTGTAAAATGGCAATGTTTTTAGTTTCAGGTTTAAAGCATGGAACCCAGATCCATTTATTGAGAATAAGTGGTCTGGGTGTCTAATATAGTCCCTGTAAAAAAAAGAACTATTCTTCTTTTAAGGACTCTAAAATTAGATCAGTAATTGTGGAAAATTGAGAATTTCAAATTATAGGCCAAAACAGCTGATTTAGAAGCATTTTTAACAAAACTATTTCGGCAGCTCAGCAATTTCAAGCGTTTGTTTGTTTTTTTGCCATCATAGCAATGTTTCACACCTCCAGATATAACAAATAACCCCCCATTATTCAGTTATTCTATAGTTCGAACAGGAACAAGAAAAAATGAGATGAAAACCAAAGGGATACACCCATAATAAAAAATGTGCATAATATTGGTACATGGTAATTAAAATCACCTGGTTACAGTGCACGTGTGAATACAGCTCACAAGCTATATGAACGAATCAGATAATGATGACAGTGTATGGACCCATTCCATTGAAAGACCAACAGAGAGATAGACTGGTGAAGTTAAAGGAGCAGTAAGCTAATCAATGCTTTTATTTAATGTGCATGAAAATGCATTTTATTTTTCTAAAAATTACTTTCCTAAGTCCTACATCCTTGTCTTGCATTAGCTGCAGATCTGACTTCAAGAACTTGTTGGCTTGTGCTGAGCAGTGTACAATGAAATGTTTCTCGTAGAGAAGCATTGGCTGTCCGTTGGCTAAGAGCAAGCTCGGCAGGGGGTTGTCAGGTATGGTGGAGCGTTAGCCTGGTTCTCTGCTAACTAATGCCAGCTGCTGTAATTGGAGTTGCACTCAGGAAAGTAAAATACGATATCTCAGCACTGGCAGTGTTTGAAGAAGGCAATTCATTAAACATTGAAGACATTTGGTAAAAATAACTATTGGGTATTCTTATATTTACTAAAGCCAAATCTGCTCAAAATTCGATCATTCTAAGCAAATCTGAAACAACCAGTCGGCTACATACAACACACAATTTATCACAACACTCAATGTATCACAACACAACCCACAACACACAATACATCAAAATGTCTGTGTAGTCAAAAATACTATTGGCATGATTTTATTTTACCAAGCAAAGGCAGAACTTAATAAAAAATGTTTAATGAACAAACATTGTTACAGTGCATTCATAAAAAGATGATAAATGATTTACACCAACAAACACTTAAAAATAAAAATGATACATTAACAGAAAATCCCAGTTACTCGCTTTGCTAGTGCAGTAATTGTATCTTCTGTCCTGGGGGAATACAGGTAGGGGAACTGATAACTCGCACATGAGCACATGGCTCATTTATATGTCATAGCTTTTATACCCATTGTGCCATTGCAAGTTTCCAAGGCTTCCCAGAATTCCAAGCTGGATCAAAGTATCGAAGGGCAGATGTTAGGCGTGACTGCAGGAACGGGCAGGTTGATTACACCTCCCCTCTCTCCTCACAGATTCAAACACCAATCTATGTTAAGGAGTTTATACAAATATTTTTATCTCTTCTTGTATGTCTGACATATGGTCACAGTTTATTTGTTTCAAAGACATCTTCAAATTGTCTATAAATTAATATAGCAGATTTCCACAGTTTCCACAAATGCGTTAAGGTACATTAGTGATGTTTTGGCTTCTTCCTACGAGTATACTCTCATCTTTCTGAGTATGTTTAGCAGGCACGATTATTCGATTATGATCAGTATTGTTTTCGGCTATATGACCCTTGGTAGATAATTGACTCTTGACTGCTAATTGTCAGTTAGCATATGAAAAGGTCAGAGTACTGCTAAGCAAAAACAGCCGAAATGCACTGGGAAGTGATAAGCATGAATGTTGTTTGGGTGTAGAGTTTGACACCTGGCCCTAGCAGTTCTGGGGCTAAAAAAAACAAGTGAATGAAGAGCTATTGGAATCTGGCCATTAAATAGAGGGGGGATGGGCTGGCAAAGGTACTCCATATAAGCCTCTCCTTTGCCCATTGGGTGGGGTTAAATTTTTATTATGGGGAAGTACATGCCACTGTCTAACTCTGCACCTACAAGTGGGGGCTCAAAATTAATTTGGGTGTTCCCCAGACACCAAGATTACATCCTCTGGGGGGATATTAAGTGAAAGGGGGGTGGGCATGCCAGTAGTATGCACCTACCAAAATCAAGGTCCCTTGACACTCCCCCTCAGGGGCTAGGTGTGCTCCAGGTCCTAACTACTCCCCCATTACCTGTAAAAACAAATCTATACTACTTACACTCAGAATTCTTCTTTCAGCTCCCCACCTGCCTGTCTGTCGTTTCCTCTTCAGATCATAATCAGTCTGCATTCTGGGACTCAGCAGAATAAGACAACGACTGTCTATGGGAATCATTAATTTAACACTGTCATCCGCTGTATATTAAAGAGATGGAGCAATGGAACCCATAGTTCTGTACACAAACATCTACTGAAAAAATGAATCCCTCCGAGAGATCACATTCTGCTTCTTCATAACAGCATCCTGCGCATCAAACAAGAAACAAAATACTATGTATTGCTTCTCTTATAAGAGATATCTACAGTGACTGTTATGATATAACCGCAATATACTTTACAACAGACGTGTTGCAAACTGCCAATAGACAAATGTTGGGGGAAGGGTTAAAAAACAACAACAACAAAAAACACTATTAAACAAACATGTCAAAAACCAGAAAAGTGAATATAACTATCCAGATACCCTGTAAATTATAAAGAAGTTGTACATAGTATTTAGTATGTCATGTGTTATTGTTCATCTGAGGTTGCTTTTATCTAATTTTAAGACCTGCTAAGGAACAGATGATTGTTATTATGTCCTGATATGTAAAACCATAGAATTCTTAGAGGGTGGTCTTTCTTTTACCCATGACTGTATGTATGGGGGTCAATTATTAATAAAACAATGATTTAACGCAAGAGACCTTTATGCAATTCTTTGTTGTACTTCAATATACAGCCACCATGATATACCCTGTTTGTTTGACTTTTTTTGGAATTAATTGATATGTTTTTCTCAAATTGTGTCAGGTTAGCACTGGTTATTGTGTACATATTATTTGAGGTGCACAAATCATAAAGAGTAACTCCAGTAACCCAGACATGTATATTGACTATGAAGTATCATGATCCTATATTTGAGAATAAATTTTTTTGCCTTCTTCATATTAATAATTATTTTATGTATTCATTAACATTTTCTATTCAGATTTGTAGAAAGGCACTAATTAATCTTCTCCTTGAAATGAAAGATTGCCATTGAAAACATTGATCTCTGTGTTTGATCTAATTTAAAAATAAACATAAGAGATGAATACATTTACTGCAACATATCATTATTTTAGTCCTAATTGCTGCATCTGTACTCAGAAAATGCAGATCTTTGTAACTGATAGCAGCAACTAAGTCCACTGTGGCTTTTACAAAAATCCCTCTTAGGTAATAACCCTACTAATCCTATTGGAGTGTTTATCTGTGGGCACAGACACAGTCTGCAGTGTTCAGGGAAATGTAAATAATCCATTAACAACCATTTCATGTAGAATATTTCAGTTAAAAATGAAACATCCGAAGGGGGGAATTTTTGCACTGTGAGCGTGTTAGGTCTTCCCCATAGGAAAGCATTGGCACTGAATGTCCTCATGCAGAGAGTGAGTACGTCCAGCGTCATTTAGGAGACTCATAGTCCAGTAAACTCCCAGAAGTGCCTCTAGTGGCTGTCTGTTAGACAGCCACTAGAAGCTGTCACAGTACTTTACATTGTAATTTCTCAAAAACTGCAATGTTTTACATTGCAGAACCAAGTGGGACAGGGACACTGAACACAGACCACTTCAATGAGCTAGAGTGGTCTGGGTGCCTATAGTGTCCCTTCAATGAAGAGCACCTTCACAGAATTGTAAATGGTTGTCCAAAACTGGAAACATAACTATAAGGTCTAAAATATGAACTTACATTTTCAGTTCCCAATTCCTGTTTTAAAGGACACCCTAAGTACCAAAACAACTGTAGCTTAATTAAATGATTTGGTGTGTAGATCTTGCCACTGTAGTCCCACTGCTCAATTATCTGCTATTTAACTTTCTTTATGCCGCTTAGCCACATTTCTAAAGTAAACACACTATGCTGTAAAAATAAAAATGTATTCAGAAAGTGTTTAGGGAGGCTGCATGAGTTAAAGCTAGGGGAGGTGTGGCTGGGACTGTATAAACAGACACAAAGGAGATTTAGCTCCTAAATTGTAGATAATATAGCAGTGAGACTACAGGAGCATGATCTATACAACAAAACTGCTTATTTAAGCTAAAGTTAAGCTAACACTTATAATGGAAACAGGAGGACTGGCCCTTCGCTTGTGATGCAGACTTGTCCTGCTATGTTGTCCATCTTTTATCTTCTGCCACCAAGAAACTTCTGTTGTATTTCTGGACCATCTCAGGGTAAGGTCACTGGACTGACAATTATTGTCCCTTCTGTCTAATCTTTCTTCATGACAGGTGTTGTCCCCTTCATACCCAGTCATTTCTGTTATCATTTTCTGACCATGCTCACTAGGTGCATTGCCCCAACCCTGAAAAGAGTTTCTCTAAAGAAGAAATGGTGGCCCAAATAACAGGGAACTAACTTACTCACCTATCTTACTCACTGAAAAACAAACAAGCAACGGTATTTGGGCTATCTAGTTTTGGTACATGCCCCACTGTGGTTATTTCCACTCTACATTATTTTTACACAAGGACTGGTCTGTAGCAACTCCATATTCAACTCATGGTGAGTAGCATAAGACAACATATAGACCATGACAATGTGGGGGAAATGGTATACAACAAAACACCAGTACAGGCAAAAAAAAAAACCAGAACATTTAAACAGCATATCAAGTCAGTGCACACAACTGCGAGGTTGATAGTGTTGCACAAAACAGTGTCATTGTAGTCAGGTTGCATGGTTTAGCCAACATTGTCTGGGATGTTTGGCAGAGTCTTTCTGGTTCCACATTTCTTGGTTTCCATTAATTTTGCACTGGTCCATTACATCTTGCATTGTCGAAGGGATGGTCTTAACACCGTATGGCCATTTGGTGTAACTAAATCTCCGTATTGGTTTGCTAAGATATAAGGTGATCTTAAGAAACCATATATTTGGTCTTTACAGAAGCAGCACTACTGGAAAATGCATATTCTGGGTGTGAATTATTTTCAAACTTGCAGCACTATAAATTAATAGGAAAAAATACTTATAGTAAAATTAAATTGAATAACTAAAACATTTTAAGTATTTGGATCCCCCAATGAACTTGGGCACAGTTGGAGGATAATGTCTCTCGTATTTCTAATCACATGTTCCCTCAAACAGACTTTGAGGCTCCTGTTAGATTGACCCACATATCAGATATTTTACACATTTAGAATGACAAGCAATGACAACTCTGATATTGCAGGTTTTCTTGGTCACTGTCGAGTTGACCGGAAGGAATAAATGTATGGAAAAAAACAAAAAATTAGCTTGATCTATACACTCCTCAAGGCGGTAACCCTAAATATGAAGATTGTCAACACAAAGCAAAGTTGGAGTGCAATGTGGGGTTTTGTTGAAGGATTTTGAGATTTCTATAGGCTGAAACTTCACTTTTATTATATTATTTAAAAAATATTCAATAGACACAAAATCGCCTAAATGGTAACAGATTCTAGAAAAGTGTATATATAAACTATTGGAAGAATAGATTGTTACCATTTAGGCGATTTTGTGTCTATTGAGAATTTTAAAAATAATTTAATAAAAGGGAAGGAATAAATTATTATGTATGGAGGAATTACCCACTTTTCATTTGCAATAATTGGCACATTCAAAAGAGCCATTATTCTATTCTAAAACATGGCTGCTGTATGGGGTATAAAACAACTAACGTGTATCTTAAAGAAACACTATAGTGTTAGGAATACAAAGGTATATTTATAACACTATAGGAACCCTCTGCCCCCTTACCTGATTCCAGCAACAATGTCCCTCGGCGATTGGCCGAGCTCTTCCTCCAAAATCAGCCAATAGGGGAGCCTAGTGTTTTTCTTTGGGGGTTTTCAACAAACTGGATGTCCTCATGCGAAGTGTGGGGAAATCCAGCGTAATTTCTCCGTGAAACTTCAGGAAGCATTTTCAGTGGATTCTGGTAGAGAGCCACTACAGGCAGTCTTAACACTGCGATGTAAACAATGCTGTTTCTCAAAAATTACAACCTCTTAGATTGCAGGGTTAAGGGAACAGGGACACTGGACCCACACCATTTCAATGAGGTGAAGTGGCCAGGGTGCCTATTGTGTCTCTTTAAATTAGAGTCCCCTCTAAAATCTCTCTAAGAATGCTTAGGAATAGCAGAGGTCAAAATAGGATCTTCGATCAAAAAAAAAAAAGTCTTATGCATTTTGATGATTAATTTAATACTATCAGACTTATAATCAAACATCAATGGAAATGTGTATGGCTCAATCCCTTTCTGATTATTTTTATTCTTCAATACTAAAAAAAAGTCGACCTCTATCTTCAATCTCCACTCTCATAAAGGATTCACCTAAATAAAGTTATTTTTTCATTCTCTCTAATCACCTAGCTTTGCCCTAAGAAAAAACTTTAAATCTGTCCAATTATGACTTTCGATTGCCCATAAGGTACATTATTCAGCCACGGTACATAGTGACAAATAGAAGTAAAAATAAAACTGCTGACATAAATCACTTAGAAACAAAGTCTTAGATTTAATAGTCTGATTCTCAACAAACAATTCCAAATCTAAAAACTCTTCAAAACTATATTTGTAATTTAAAGAAATACCTGTGGAATTGGAATGAATGGACAATAAAAAACATTTAAAAGTTCAGATTCTTGACCTCTCAAAAAAACAAATAGGGTATAACTATATAGCATTTATAAAGGACCAGATCTGCAACCCAACCATGCTTTTGCCATACACAGGAATTTTCTCAATCTACCATAAACAAAGTGGTATAGCGGGGTACCATTTGGCCCCCTATTGATGTACCAGTAGTCTGCAAAAAAAAAAATCTGCTTTTATCAGGTTTAATGGAGTTATACATTGATGTGACGTTACATGTCACTAAAAACAAATTTTTCTCCCAATTAATATTTTCTACTGTTCTCTATATCCTTCATATATGACTTGGACTTCTGTGCCAAAGGATGCAATGAATTATAAACATTGCGTGAAAGATTTGAAGTAGTAGAGGCTACCCCTGTGTAATGGATGGCCTGATCCCCCTGATTTGTTTTGCACAAGCCGCAAGTTGGCAGCGCCACTTTGTCAGGCTAAAAAATGGATGCTATGAGATACCGTTTGCAATGTATTTTGTAAGTTAATTAAGTTCAATTCGATATTGTAAGTGACCATCTGCTACACTTGTAATTACATGTTATCTACTACATCAAAGGGCTGTGTTAATGTAATCAGAGATTGCTCTGAAGGGACAGTGAGTCCAGATACTTACCTGGCCAATCAAAGTAAACTTTTGTTGTCAGAGTGGACTTGCCCAGCGGGGGAAGAGCTAGGGCAGGCATAGGCAACCTTCGGCACTGCAGATGTTTTGGACTACACCTCCGATGATGCATTGCCAGCATTATGTGTGTAAGAGCATTATAGGGGATGTAGTCCACAACATCTGGCGTGCCGAAGGTTGCCTATTCCTGAGCTAGTGTAATGAATGACTTTGGAACCAATACTTTCCTTTAAGCTCTGTTTGCCGAGTCCAGTTCTGTATTCCCATTGGTGTAAATATGTGTACAATATGTTTTACTGTGTGCTGTGATCTATATATGATGGCAGGTTCTACAATAAACCGAGTTCTTTGAGTTGCCAAGAAGAAGCTGGTCTCTCTCTTCCTTAAGGTCTCACAGGTATATTGCTATTCATTGTCCTCTAGAGAGAAGTTACTAATAAGACTATTGCCAGAGGACTAGATAGATAGAATATCCTATAGTAACCATATACTAGAGCAGTATATCCTGCATTACCAGTGGATACACTACCAAAGCTGAGTCATAGCATTTACTGGAGCTGTTAGGTAATGTCAGGATCAAAACCTTAATTTCAGAACTTTATGCATTTTTATTAAATTTTGTTCCCACAGTAATTACGCTACAGACCTGCTTTGTTACCAGCCTCCTTTACGTTACCAGCCTGGTACAACCTACCTAATCTGCATAACGTGACACTTGAAGGCTATAAAGAGTTTCTTTCCTGATTCTACGAATAACCAGAGACTCCGACCATAAGTCAAGTAACTCTTCTACAGATTATTATATGTCTGCATGTGATCCTAAATCTATAAATCTATACCTAGATTTAAACCAATGGGAATACAGAACTGGGCATAAAGGAAAGTATTGGTTCCAAAGTCATTCATTACACTAGCTCTTACCCCGCTGTGCAAGTCCACTCTGACAACAAAAAGTTTACCTTGATTGGCCAGGTATACCTGCATTATCAGTACTCCTCCCAAACCAGGGGGCTGATTGTCTAAATCTTTATAGGTGTTGCATAAAAACAAGAGTTTTGAAGAATGCTGCACCATACGTCTGCCATTTTAGTCACTCCACTCAATTTGGAAAAATGCTTCCTTATCAAATGTATGCACACATCTCTCTAAAGTAATAGTGAAAAATAAGGTAATAGTGAAAAAATACTTTGTACAAGCATTCAGTTTAACAAAACAAAACAAAACTGTCTTGAAGATTCTCCATAAACTTACAGTTCCTTCGAAGGGAAACACAAGTCCATCCTCTTATATTTTTGTAAAGCGGAATGGACTTAATCATAGAGTCTTGGACAACCCATTTTGCTGCCAGTATTTTCATCTTTAGTTTATAAATCATTGTATAATAAGAAAATGTCATAAAAATTATGTTTTTCATAAAGTAAAATAAACAGGGTTTGATTTTTTTACGGAGAGGTCAATTGACTCACCCCATCATTTAAATTTACACCATTGCGTGTGTGGGGTTCGTGTGCTGTCCCTCACTGAGTTAAATATTTGCTTATATGTGCTTTTTGTGTGTTGTGATTTCGTTTTCATTTGTGGAATGCTCTTGACATGTACATATAAACGAAACATCTAATAATAGTATCTAGGCTGATTAAAACAAAGGAGTGCATCTTGATACTACCGGGGATTAAAGGGGATAAGCAGATTCTGGGCTTATGTGACTAAAATAGCAATGAATTGAGCAGAACAAGTCTGGACGCTGAACGAGACACCTGATTTACCTTTGTCTTCATAAAAAGATTCTGTTCTTTAGCAATTTCTTCAAGAAACCAAACATTCCAGGTGAGTCATTTGTATTATTTTATTTACTATACTACTCGATTCAATCCAGAATAATGACAAAATACGTATTTAATATATTCATAGAGTGCTGAAACATATCTTTTTGGAACATAAACTTTGAGGGCTCTTGGGTTATCATGAACCACAACACTGAACGTTATGTGTGAAACACATTTTCACGTTCAATTACATTATTATTATTATTATTATTATTATTATTGTTATTATTATTATTATTATTATTATTATTATTAATTGGGTAATGAATTAATTATTTGGTATTATTAAAAATATTATTATACACATAACTGCAGTAATCTCCTCAGAGAGTTCGATAGGCTAATTTTAGTATAGGAGCAGGTGTGATAATGCAAAACATTGCCATTTTTAAGAAACCGCAATGTTTACATTTGTCTGGAAACAAATACATTTGGTGGATTTCAAATAGCCAGCCGCTGGAGACAACTCTTAGTTAGGACCTTTCCTTTTTGAAGGTCTTAGAGTTTAGTGGGATCTTTGGAGCATTGGTTTTTCTGCTTCTTTATGAGAAGTGTTGTATTGGCAGAGCACGGCATGACAAATATTGGATTCGACCTGAGGTCATCAAGCTGCTTAGCGA
Organism: Pelobates fuscus; assembly: GCF_036172605.1. Taxonomy (NCBI): domain Eukaryota; kingdom Metazoa; phylum Chordata; class Amphibia; order Anura; family Pelobatidae; genus Pelobates; species Pelobates fuscus. The sequence goes on from NC_086321.1 coordinate 24,116,942, forward strand.
AGTCTGCCCCAGACCTGGATTATAGAAAGAGTAATAGTTTTATTTTTAATTATTATTTATTTTAATTTTGTTTTAGCAAGGTAGGGCCTAATATCAATTCTTGCAAAATATATAAATACACATGTTAATTTTAACTGCTAACATTTTACGTTTAGATACCAGATTCCCCTTAAAGTACACTCATAGCACTAAAAATGTTAAAAATTAAAATACTTTTATATATATGGCAGACAAAACCCCTCCCTGCACATACCTTTATAAATAAAGTCAGTCATGCTTTTGAAATGTCTACCTGAAGTGTGTGATTATTCTAAAATGTTTTTTAAGAGGAAAATTAGTTTCTACTTGTATATAGGGTAAACTATTTAGTAAAGCATTTTATTCATTCTAAATTAATTAAAACTACACTGTAATTCTTAAACGTAAAGTGTATCTGTCACACAGAAGGTAGATTCATTTTAAAGAGCATCAAATTCCGTCTGTCTGTCTGTCCGTCCGTCCATTTAATGTTGGAATCTAGCTCACCAATTAAGCAAATGCTCAGGACTAGACCTGTGATCTGCTGGCACACAAGGTGCAATGCCAATGGATTGAATGACAAGGAAGTCAATAAGTTGACAAAAGTTCTCTTACTCCCTGTCACACTGCTACTCCCCAGCAGGCATTCTACATACTTGCTGGGGGAGTATTGGACACGCTAATGCCAAACTGCTGGCAATAAAGACAGCGTGTTAGCATCAGCATTGAGTTTGTCCCTGCTTTGAAAATTGTCAGCAAACTGTGCCAATCCCAGCAGACAGGGACAGTACTGGAGGATGGGTGTTATGGTACTGTAATATGCACAGACCTTCGAGAATGATGGCACTGGAGCAAGCGGCTTCAGGTAAGTTAAAAAAATGTAACCGTTCCAAAAAACAAATATATAATGAACTTCAGAGCTGTTAGTTGTTAAAGTGACAGGTTCACATGAAGTTCATTTTATTAAAATAGAATATTTGTCCTTTAGAAAAGTGATTTTCAATTATTATTCTTTTGCTATGAGCAGATGATAGATAGGGCGATGAGGGTGTAGTTTGTATTTGGAGCTATGATTTCACCCTTTCATTTTTACCTGCTTGTTAGAAAAGATGCCAGTTTTCTTTTTTTTCCCAATCAGGCTTATAATTATAGTGTAGCTAATAAACAGGTGATAAAAACGGATATATCTTTCTCAGGTAGGAAAGCTGTGAAGTGCCTGCACATGATTTCGCATAATAATTATTGTTTCTTTCAAACAATTACATTAGACGTATTGGCGAGAATCCTGCAACATAGAAATGAGCAGAAAAAGAAGGAAAAACAAGAGCAAAAGAAGTTCTGACAGCGATGACTGTAAGTACCATGACATAAACAAACATTATAAAACAGACATTGCAAGAGTGATATTAGGAACTCAGCAAGTGAGATAAATAACAGATGAATTAATAATGTTTTAGTTCAATCCGATAAAATAGTAATATGCTGGTTACTCTTGGAAACAAGATTATACGTTTTATTTTTTAAATATGTATACACAGTTATTCACTAAACTTGCTATCGTCGTGAGCGCTCTGATGATTGTAAATTAAAAGGGCCAGTATAGTCACCAAAACAACTTAAGCTTAATGAAGCAGTTTTGGTGTATAGATCATGCCCCTGCAGCCTCACTGCTCAATTTACTGCCATTTAGGAATGAAAATATTTTTTTTACAGCCTTACTCACACCTCCCTGCATGTGACTTACACAGTCTTCCTAAACACTTTCAACAAAGAGTCGTCTTATGTTTAACCCCATAAGGACCTAGGAAGTATCAGGTACGTCTGACAAAAAACGGTCATTAAGGACCTGATACGTCCGCGGCGAATTAGAGCGCTGGAAGCGATCATTATCGTTTCCAGCTGCTCTGATGGTATTGCAGTAATGCCTCGATGTCGAGGCATCGTGCAATATTCCCCCCCCCCCTCACCGCCTGTGCTGAGTGCCTCGAGGGGTCGAGGCACTCAGTGAAGAGAAAATAAATTTTAACAGATAAAATACAAATAAAAAAATTAACCCCTTGCCTACCTATGTCTCCATATGTACTTACCCAATCGCCGCCGTTCCTTCACCGGCGATCAGAGTTCTTCTTCTATGGGGAGACTGTCTGACAGCCCAGACACTCCCCACTCTGCAAATTAGGACCCCCAGGGGCAATGTGATCACTCTCAAGGAGCGGTCACATGGCCGCAATTGGTGTCCATAGTGCTGCCAGCAGGGGGGCTACCTGAACTGACAGGCAGTCCCCCTGCTGGTGAAAAAAGTAAAATAAATAAATAAAAAAGTTAACAAATTAAAATATATATATATATATATATATATATATATATATATATATATATATATACAGGGAGTGCAGAATTATTAGGCAAGTTGTATTTTTGAGGATTAATTTTATTATTGAACAACAACCATGTTCTCAATGAACCCAAAAAACTAATTAATATCAAAGCTGAATATTTTTGGAAGTAGTTTTTAGTTTGTTTTTAGTTATAGCTATTTTAGGGGGATATCTGTGTGTGCAGGTGACTATTACTGTGCATAATTATTAGGCAACTTAACAAAAAACAAATATATACCCATTTCAATTATTTATTTTTACCAGTGAAACCAATATAACATCTCAACATTCACAAATATACATTTCTGACATTCAAAAACATAACAAAAACAAATCAATGACCAATATAGCCACCTTTCTTTGCAAGGACACTCAAAAGCCTGCCATCCATGGATTCTGTCAGTGTTTTGATCTGTTCACCATCAACATTGCGTGCAGCAGCAACCACAGCCTCCCAGACACTGTTCAGAGAGGTGTACTGTTTTCCCTCCTTGTAAATCTCACATTTGATGATGGACCACAGGTTCTCAATGGGGTTCAGATCAGGTGAACAAGGAGGCCATGTCATTAGATTTACTTCTTTTATACCCTTTCTTGCCAGCCACGCTGTGGAATACTTGGACGCATGTGATGGAGCATTGTCCTGCATGAAAATCATGTTTTTCTTGAAGGATGCAGACTTCTTCCTGTACCACTGCTTGAAGAAGGTGTCTTCCAGAAACTGGGAGTTGAGCTTGACTCCATCCTCAACCCGAAAAGGCCCCACAAGCTCATCTTTGATGATACCAGCCCAAACCAGTACTCCACCTCCACCTTGCTGGCGTCTGAGTCGGACTGGAGCTCTCTGCCCTTTACCAATCCATCCATCTGGCCCATCAAGACTCACTCTCATTTCATCAGTCCATAAAACCTTAGAAAAATCAGTCTTGAGATATTTCTTGGCCCAGTCTTGACGTTTCAGCTTGTGTGTCTTGTTCAGTGGTGGTCGTCTTTCAGCCTTTCTTACCTTGGCCATGTCTCTGAGTATTGCACACCTTGTGCTTTCGGGCACTCCAGTGATGTTGCAGCTCTGAAATATGGCCAAACTTGTGGCAAGTGGCATCTTGGCAGCTGCACGCTTGACTTTTCTCAGTTCATGGGCAGTAATTTTGCGCCTTGGTTTTTCCACACGCTTCTTGCGACCCTGTTGACTATTTTGAATGAAACGCTTTATTGTTCGATGATCACGCTTCAGAAGCTTTGCAATTTTAAGAGTGCTGCATCCCTCTGCAAGATATCTCACTATTTTTAACTTTTCTGAGCCTGTCAAGTCCTTCTTTTGACCCATTTTGCCAAAGGAAAGGAGGTTGCCTAATAATTATGCACACCTGATATAGGGTGTTGATGTCATTAGACCACACCCCTTCTCATTACAGAGATGCACATCACCTAATATGCTTAATTGGTAGTAGGCTTTCGAGCCTATACAGCTTGGAGTAAGACAACATGCATAAAGAGGATGATGTGGTCAAAATACTCATTTGCCTAATAATTCTGCACGCAGTGTATATATATCTGTGCTCAGAATCTCTATTATGTTAATGGAATGTAGAGGAGAAGCAAAGTTGGTTGAGGTGTGCCGAAACCAACGTACGAGGGCCCACAAAGAGAAATGTGTAAAGGAGGGTGTAGGTGGGTGGGGTCAAAACAGCTTGAACGGCAAAGGTAAGTAGGGGGTAGGGTTTATAAAGGGTCATAACTCCTCCAACAAATTCAGGCCAAATGTCCTTCCAACTTGTGCTCGGAATCTCTATTAGGTTAATGGAATGTAGAGGAGAAGTTAAGTTGGTTGAGGTGTGCCGAAACCAACGTATGAGTAGGCCTGTAAAAAGAGGGCAAAAAGGAATTCAAAGTAAACACACTTTATTGCAAGTTTAAACTGGTGGGTGGGGGAAGGGATATGAGGGGAATGGCAGTCAGAGCGGTCGAGGATACCGGTGTAGGGACTGCTGGGGCTGTTAAGTCACCTGGAGTGGCTATGGCTGATTCCACCTTCAGCAACCTGCTGTTAATGGATTGCAGATTGGCCAGTATAGCCGCCAGAGTTTCCTGGGTGGAATCAGAGTAGCCAACTGGAGGCCCTTGTGAACTCGTGCCGGGCCTTGGGTCGTTGGCCTGAGTCATCAGCTGTTTATAAAGTTCCGCTTTTCTGGTGGTGGATGGAAAGGGGATTCCCCTGAGCCTGAGCTCAGCCGATATTTTTGGAATGGTCCAATATCTTAGGGATCTGGGTGTAGAAGGAGTGAGGGATTCCACCGGAGACCCAGGCCTGGCTGGCGTGCTGGGTATATCGTCTGATGGGGGGATCGATGATTGGTTTTTGAGACATCCTGAAAGGAATAATGATATGGATAAGTAGGGTATAGTGGAGGTGGGATGAGACCTCCGGAGAACTGGCCTGCTAGCTAATGCCAAAGCGAAGAATTATAATTAGAACCAAGTGACAGGTGAGGCCCTGCTATTGCCAAGTTGCAGTGAGAGGCTCTACCTATGATTTGGGCCGAGGGGGTTTTGTGGCCACCAGAACGAGGTGGCAGGATGTCGGCCTCTCGGTGACTGTAAGAGATTCAAAAACATGTGGCCGTGACATGGGAAGCCCTGACTGAAGCCCAAAAGAAGAGCGAGCGAGGTGGCTAGCTATGATTTGGTCGTGGGGCTGAACCTCCATGTATGAGGTAGGGGTGTAGACCATGCAGACCGCAGTATTATTGGAGGAAGCTAGGGTCAGCACCTGACCCTGAAAGCCAGTTCTCTACCCTGATGGGGGTTGTCTCTTGAAGGAAGTATATAATGTATGTAGATACTGACCTTGAGTGTTTGTTCTGTATATTTGGATAATGCTCAGGGCGACTTTAATATATATGTCTATATATACTGTGAAGAACAGGTCCAGTCCAGGAACCTAGGGGTAAGAAAGATGCTAGTAGGCCTGAGGCGTGCCATTGGTAAGACAAGTGTAAAAATGTAGAACGTATGGAATGGTGTGTAATAGTAAAACTGTATCATAAACACCTGTGTAATCAGAGGGACCTGAACGTTGGTCCTAATTTTTGAGACAAGCCCCTGGGATCCCACAACTGAGCAGTATTTTGTGACAGATATGAAGGCGAAGTGAGGCCTTAGAAGGACGTAATTGTAGTGAGTAAGATTTAAGAATACCTGCTACTGAAACGTCGGGAACCAGGTAACCTGATGGTCGTTGAAGGTGTAGTGAATCTGTGCAATGGTGCAGGTCTAAGTAATGATATGTAGAAATTAAAACAGAATTAACACTTACTATAATAGTAACATGGAGACTGAGGCATCTTTAACCAGGTGTGTTTAAAGTTTTGAGCCCACTTTGGGAGGTTATTGTAAAAAAGGCCGTGGAGGCTGAAATGAGGCCTCAGGAGAAACGTGAATAGTTTTAACCTTATTTTAACTGATACCGTGACACAGGATACTGGAACCACCTCCTGGAGTCTTCTTGAAGATAGAGTAGTACAACCTAAAACATTTTCATTAAGTAAGAATAAGGAACCTGAGTATAGTATTTCAATATAAACAAAGATTTGGAAATTAGAGCTACTGAAAAGTGAGCGTGGAGCTTGATAAATTTAAGAGGTTTGATGGGGCTCAGCCCTTTGAGAGAGGAAAAACCAAACCGTAAAGGGGATAACTGTTACTTTAAGAGAATACCCCTGGGAATAAATACATAATTATATGTGACAATGAGTGGCGAAATAATGCCATTTAGAGTAAGGTAAAACGTAGGTAGAACCGTGAACATATGATATAAAATAATACATAGAGGAACATACTTAAATATGAAAATTAAAATGCATAGAACCTCATGCGTTCGGCTAACGAACGTGCAAGAGGAATATAATAGGACCGCATGTGTTAGATTTAATGAAACAAAATGCTAGTGCCGCTTGTATGTGTTTCGTCTAACGAAAGTGAGAAACAGTCGAACGTAAGGTGAGTATAAGCGTTCGGTAAAATTTTAACGAAAGAAAGAACGAAAAGCGTGTGTACTCTGCGGTCGGCTAAAAAAACGCCCGAACGCAGAAGTACACGAACGGCGGATTTACACAAATGGGTAAGTAATATATCTAGGTAGCCAATCTCTGCGTTTTTAGGCCCGAACGTCGGAAATAGCCGACCGCTATTTCCCACGTTGATGCTTACGTTTGCGTGCCGGTCTCGTGACCGGAAGCTCGACAGCCAGGTCAAGAGTAGGGAAAAATGCGGGGCAGCCGGTAGGTGCTGCTGGAGGGAGACTGTTTGCTTGATGCAGGATTTGGCGGGAATAGCTGACCGGAAATGCAGGTAACTATGGTGACAGTCAAAACAGCTTGAATGGCAAAGGTAAGTAGGGGGGTAGGGTTTATAAAGGGTCATAACTCCTCCCACAAATTCAGGCCAAATGGCCTTCCAACATATATATCTTGTATACAAAGTCATACTATGTGTATTTTTTATTAATATTTACATATATGAATATAAAAATGCACTTAGAGTAAAATTACACATGCATGTGTGTGTATATATATATATATACATATATATATATATAATAACTATACATATATATTATGTGTATATATATATTATAAAAATAAATAATAATTAATTAAAGATAAATTTAAAAAATGTAAAAATAATTGTAAAATATTAAAAAAATTATATATGTATATATATGTCATTTTATTATAACTGTTTTTTGATATTAATATATATATATTTATATCAAAATACACTTAGAATAAAATTATATATATATATATATATATCTATGTATATATAAATAAAAAGAATACGAAATATACATATGTCCATATACATAATTTCATAAATATAGACGTAGACTTCAAATATATAAATATGTATATATATTTAAATTCTACGTGCAAATTTATGTAATATTTTTACATAATTAAGTAATTGTATTGATTGCAATTTGGGGGACTGGCCTGATAACCAAGGACAAAACTCCAGAGAATTTTATTTGTTAGCACTATATTTAACCCTGTAACTTTCCAAGACACCCTAAAACCTGTACATTGGGGGTACTGTTTTACTTAGTAGTCTTTGATGAACACAAATATTAGTGTTGACAGCGATGATATTGTCAGTGAAGTGACGTTTTTTGCATTTTTCACACAGAAACGGCACTCATTGATGATATTGTTGTAATACATTTTACTGTTTTGAAACACTAATATTTGTGAAGTTTACCGAGTATAATAGTAGGCCATTTTTTAAAAGTGAAATTTGCCAGATTGTTTAAGTAGCCTTTGAGGGTGTATGGTAGCTCAGGAATGAAAATTACCCCCATGATGGCATACCATTTGCAAAAGAAGACAACCCAAGGTATTGCAAATGGTGTATGTCCAGTCTTTTTTAGTGGCCACTTGGTCACAAACACTGGCCAAAGTTTTTGCATTTTTAACACACAAACAAATATAAATGCTAACTTTGGTCAGTGTTTGTAACTAAGTGGCTACTACAAAGGACTGGACATACCTCATATTGAATACCCTGGGTTGTCTACTTTTCAAAAAATATGGTTTGATGGGGGTAAATTACATTGGCCGTCTTCAGAAATGTCCCAAATAGGATATGGGTGATGACCAGTTGTGAAAATTCCAAGTTCTAAAACTGGAATGCACACCCTCCAAATAAGGTATTTTAGTCCCCAGAGAACCCGACACACCTATACATGGGGTGTTTCACTGTACTCAGGAGATGTTGCTGAACGCATATTGGGGTGTTGTGTGGCAGTAACCCTTAAAGTTCTCCATACATGTATTCTTAAATTGCTCTGTGTGTCAAAAAAAATCACCAATTATTTTTTTTATTTGGCATAGATTGGTGGTAAAATTTTTACATAAAAAGAGCATGAAAAGAGTCAAAATATCCCAAGTTTAATACCGTAGGTTGTCTTCTTTTAAAATATATATACATGTGAAAGGTTATTCAGGGATTCCTGACAGATATCAGTGTTACAATGTTAACTTTGAGTTTTAAAGGTAATAATGAGGAAAAAAAATGGTTTAGGAAATAGAAAAGTGCTACTTGTACTTATAGCCTTATAACTTTCCAAAAAAAGCTAAGTACATGTTAACTATTTAGGACCGGTGTTTTTTGGCAGTTTTAGATGCGCAACAGATTTTCGGGGTTAGAACAAGTGTGGATTTTTAAAAAAATTTTCATCATATTTTATATTTTTTTATAGTAAATAAAAAGTTTTAAAAAAGTAAATTATTTGATATAATGAAAATAATGGTATCTTTAGAAAGACCAGTTAATGGCGAGAAACATGGTATATAATGTGTTGGTACAGTAAATGAGTAAGAGGAAAATTACAGCTAAACACAACACCGCAGAAATGTAAAAACAGCCCTGGTCCCAAACGGTAAGAAAATTGAAAAGCGGTCTGATTACTAAAGGGTTGAACGTCTTTTATTGCAAATTCTGTTTAATTTATAATTTCTTGTTCCCTGCTCTGTAAATAGTAGTTTAGACCCCGCAGAAGCCTCCTAAAAGTAATTAAAGTTCAATTACAGAGCAGTAAGTTACATTACCTTTATAGTAAGTTACATCCGATGGAAAATGAAACCATTTTGTTTTTTATGCAGACTGTGTCAGTCATAGCCAGGGGAGGTGAGGGTAGGGCTACATAAACAGAAACTAAAGTGATTTAACTCCTAAATGGCAGAGATTGATCTATACATAGAAACTGCTTCATTAGGCGAAAGTTGTTTCGGTGAATATAATGTCCCTTTCAACCTGAAAGAGCCAAACTGAGAGCATAGTTGACTTGGAAATGGTTAGTATAGTATTTTGGCCAATATTTGTAATTTCCTTGCGAAGTTCATGGTTTAGTGACTAGCCTAGATGGTGATATGTGCTCTTAATAACTGTTTTGTTCCTAACATGTGACGTCATCACTTGCTACAACAATAGATGTAATTAGTAATGATACTTTTTCTTAATTTTCTCAGAAATCTGATATTGACGCACGTATAATTTATTTTATATTCTTTTCAGGTGAACAGCCACTATATGTTTGTAGATGCCAGAAAGTGTTTACTAAACGAAACAATGCAGAATCAAAAGAAAGCCCAAAGCCTGTTTTCAAAAAGTGGAGTTCTGAGACAGATCAAGGAACGGATGGTGAAATAAATTCATGTAAAGACTCAACTGGAATTCAGACAGAATTACTAACATGTGAAGAAGGTGATCAAGAAGAGGTGTGTAGGGTTGAAGATGAAACCGAGGGTGGGAAATCAGCTTCAGCAGTAAACATGACACAAAATGTAGATGTAACCGATAATTCCACTTTGCCCACGGGAGAGAAATCTGAACTGCCTCAGAATCTTGATGAAAGTGTTGAAGAAATTGCTACACAGGTGAAAGCTAACTGCATACATATGAACTTTACAATAAAAAACAGACAGTGTCCAAGAAGCCGGACCCAGATTCTAATAACAAACAAAAAAACTCTAACAAAAAGTCGTAGTTACCACGACAGGCAGCATCAACAAAGTCAGCAAAGTGGGGATTGTAGGTGGGATTTTGCTGGCTATAGACCTGGCAAGGATAAAATCCGTTCAATGACTAAAAAGAAGAGGTCTGAAAGACCACTGGTCAAATTGGAGATTATAGGAGAAGGAATTGAAGTAAAATGTAAAACCATTAACAATAATTTGATATTTCACATAGAAGCTGGTAAAGTTCACAATCAGAAAGATGATTTTCAAGTCGACTGTGCACAAAATACAACTGACTATGTATCTCGAGAAGGATCATGCAACTCTTACCCTGTATCTGACTTTAGTGTGCATGAAAGGAACAAACAATTTGCAAGATCTGTATCTCCAGAGTGGTATTTAGATGTACCTCCCCCTGAAGAGTTTGCAGATGAAAAAGAAAAATGTATCGATCCAACTCCAGTTGATGAGGCCTTACTTTTTGAAGATTCTGTGAAAGAGTCATATTCATTGCCATCTATATCACCTTGTTGGTGGGAGTTAGAGAATCACGATCAAGCAAATGATGAATATTGCATACCTGAAACTACAGCTGAAGTTGATGAGGGCCTTTGTTTACAGTATATGAAAAAATGTGCCGAATGTTCTCAGAGAACAAGTCAGTCAGATAAAGCCAAGATAAATACATTTCCATTTATTTCCAAACAAGAACTAAAGCTAGGTGCATCTAGATTCTGCCACAAGAGCAAAAGTGATTGTTGTTTTGATGCCAAAGTCCTACGAAGAAGAACTGTGCCAGAAATGTTCTATGATCCATATAGAGCCTACAATCATTTTAGAGAATCTTTTTTTGACACAGAAGACCATCCATTTATGTCTACAGTATGCCCAGAGTTATTTGGTCCTTCAAATGCTAACTTGGACAGGAGGCATAGATATTTTCCTACAGTTGAACTGGAAAGATCATTAAGCTCTTCACCATTTTCAAGCACTGTTGGAATTCCAAATGACCACCTGTTTTCTAAATCAGATTATATGAAAACTGGTTTACAATCTGTAGAAACTGATACTTTTATTGATGATGTTCCTTCTACAGAAAATCACCCTGATGGTAATATACTTACTGAGGACATAAAATCAGATACATGCTCTCCATATCCCCTATATTTAGACACTGTTGATAAAACAGTTGACGAGGATGAGGACTTTGAGGATTTAATGCAACATACTTTCGAACAGATTGATTTTGCAGAGAGTGGCTTTGATGAAGAAATTCTGGATAGTGACAATCATACAGACTATCCTGAATCACTAAATAAAGGGTTTTTGATTCAAGTTACACCACCATCTCGAAGTACTTCGAAGGAACATGTTTTTGAGAAAAGTAACCATAACGAAACACCTTCTGAGCCTTTACATAACATAGAACTCAAAAAAGACGTATGTCAATCAGGTTCCACAGACTCTGATATACCCACCAGAAAACGAAAAGGCTCAGTTGTTACAGTTGTAACAGGTGACCTTGAGCAAAGGCTATTAATTCAAGGTGATAGTCAAGCTCTTAGTGAAGCTATTGCTTCTAGAGCACAAAGAGAGCTCCTAAAAGATTCTAAGCAATCCTGCATTATACTTCGAGACTCTGTGCTTACACCAGTACCAGATGTAGAAGAACAAGAGCTAGATTTAAAACTGAACAGTTCTTTTGAAGATCAGAACCCATACACATTCAAGCATATTTCTTCCCAAACATCTGAAACATTTGATCCATTTTTATCAATAGAAAAGCAATGTAATGAGGCAGATGTTGCAAGTATAAGAGCAAATGAAGGCATATGTTCTGAACGGGAAGAAAGCAATGACATGTCTGACAATTTTCAACAAGATACATCTCCACGAAATAGCTCTGACAGTGCAATGCCAGGAACTTCTTTTGAATCAATGACATACCAGAATTCACGTTTGGTCAAATCAGATTCTGAAGAATATAGTCGAAAGAATTCGGAGTCTAAAGATATAGCCCAAGAAAAACCAGGAAGTCCTAGGAAGAAGACTTGTAAGACAGGTAAATGTAAGCAAGGAAGGATGGAAAAAACAAGTTCAACTACTTGTTAGTTAAAATAGTGGGAGACATGTTCCACCTAATTATTGTAATACCAAAAGTTAAATTTCCAAAAGTTATTTTAAAGGGAATCTTAGAAATATGGCAAGACAGTAATGTGGGCCGAATGGTTCTTATCTGCCGTCACATTCTATGTTTCTATGTTTCTAAGAAATTTCATATGTGTCTTTACACAAAGGCCCTTGACAAATTATTTGTGTCCCAGGCCCATTAGTTTACAAACCCCACCACAAAGACTTTCATAGAAGTCTCTGATTTGTTATAAGAAGCTAAAAAAAAAAAAAGAATTGTCTAAATACCAAGTCCAGAAAACAAGGTCTTTTGTTGTTTCCTTAAGACAACCAGGCTGCTAAGGTGCAGTGGGGCATAACATAGGTACACACCTCCTGTTCTTGCTCCAGAACTGAAGCACTAGGGTCCCAGGCACATTTGTAGAAATCCTCAAGGTATTGTCCAGCAATGAACTCTTAAATCCTTCAATTATTTTAATTCTTTATCTATATGGCTGCATCAATGTTACGGGGTATCGGATGTTAAGGGTATGGGATTATACGTGATTAAATCCTGCCTCTAGTTAAGATTACCTTTGAGTCTGTGCAGAGGAATTATGGCATGTGAAAGGTTATCTGTTTAGGATATTTGGGAAGGTGAGCCATGTAGTAGATATCTTGAAAGGGTGGAGGCTGTTGTCGAAACAGAGGTGTGATAGATAAGGGGACCATGTAGTAAATTTGTCATAATGAATATTCCCATATGGATGGATCTAGATATAGCAAATTAATATGAACTGGTTTATAAATATATAATAATCTGTGATTAAATGTTATTTGAAGAAATATGACAATATCGGTCAACCTATGGTGAGATGAGTTATTGGATGACATTTTAAATTAACAATAGAGATGCAATTTAGCAAGTATTGAAATATATAGTTTAAATCATATAACTTATATGAAATATAGAAAATGGATGAGATATTAATAGTGAGATGTTTAGTCAGTGTTTCCTTCAGTTAATGGCTGGGGTTTATTCACTGAACTGTGAGGTATATAGAATTTTAGATTAAAATAATGAAGCTGGAAAAAATAGCTAAAAACTGGAGCTATTTCCACTTTGACTATTTTAGGCTTATATTTACAATTACATAACCAACCCCAGATTGGCCATTGGGCAAACCAGGCAAATTCCAAGTAGGCTGTGACGACCATGGACCAAGGTTGACACAAGGAGATCAAAGGACTTTTGAAGAGATCAAATATCACCCTCACCAGCCCAGCAAAACTTTAGATTATGTGTACCCTCCCCAAGGTCTGGCCATTGATGTGGGATACCATAACCATAAGGTCTGGCCATTGATGTGGGATACCATAACAACTATCTAATACTACACATTGCCAGAACTCATAGAGACATGCATTCAGTCTGCACTTGTCAAAGATGCAGGCTAGGATCTCTCACCACTGAACGACTAGGGTCATGCATGATAAAAATTAATAAAAAGTATTACATTTCTCCACCCCCTCATCAGACACACACTTCTTTAAGTCTTTATCTCACTCCCCACAACACAGCCCCAGTCCCACCCACACAGTCACACACACACACACACACACACACCTATTACATCCACTTTACATATACACACTTACATCCCCTGATCCCCTACACACACTGGGTTCCCTATACACACATACTATCTGCAGTCTCTACACATACACACTTCCTACACTCTTACACACACTAACGTCCAGACACATGACATCTTCTACAAGCACAAACTGTATCCCCTATACACACATCCGCTCCTATACACACCCACACATTGTCCACTATACATACACACTCACTACATACTTTCTGGCCCTTTTCTCCTCCCATTTATGGAGACACCACATACAAGCCACCAGAAAACACAGCGCAACTGTATCATTAAATTCACTTGTCCTGTCCAAAATAAATACCAGGGGTTTTCCCATTTGAGGGCTCTTTAGTAAGACTTTGCACACAGGTTGCCCTGGAACCGCATTGAACTAACATGCTCACATTGGGGGTGGCATGCTTGTAAATGACCAGGCCAAATTTTTGTCTCAGTCTTGCCCTGCTCATAACAAGTGAGTCAGTGTAAGTCTGGCTGCTTAACTTAGTTTTTTTATTAAAAAAACTAAACAAAAAAAAAAAACCATAATGATATTAACCGATCATTTAAAATAGGGCCCTACAATTATTTCTTGCCATAAGACTTGACATTTCTTAGGGTGGCCCTGTTGATCAGAATGGTAAGATTCTGGCCACCAAGAACCCACCAACTCAACTAAGAGATAAACTGGTGAAAACATAATCTACCAATAACAGACAGGCAGGATTTTGAAATAAACCTAACACACATATATGTAACAAAATGTTAAGCTACAGTGTGCATTAAAAACACGAGTGAAAACACGAACATACTGCATAGTAAGGCTCACTTGAAATGTTTGAGAGCAGCATTGTCTGGTAATGTTTTAGTTAGTCTAAATTAAATTGCAATAACTATTAACAATTCCAATTTTTATTGCTGGATCTGTGCATTTGGCAGTTGGGGTGTTGGGGTTACCCACTACCCCAAACAATTGAACATTTTGCTAAATTGAACAGCACCAATTACCATCTTCATAATTTGGCAACATTGCAAAGATAATTCTCTGGAGGTTAAAGGGACACTATAGTCACCAAAACAACTTTAGCTTAATGTATCAGATTTGGTGTATGGATAATGCTCCTGCTGTCTCACTGCTTAATTCTCTGCCATTTAGGAGTTAAATCACTTTGTTTCTGTTTATGCAGCCTTAGCCACACCTCCCCTGGCTGTGACTCACACAGCCTGCATCAATTTCAATTTTCAATGGGATGTTAATGATTTTATAATTACTTTATACGTTTTTATATCCTGCTCTGTAAATTGAAGTCACATACAGGAGGTTTCTGCCAGGGCCAGTGCCAGGATTTTTGCTGCCCTAGGCAAACAAACATTTGCCATCCCCCATATGCTCTGCCCACCAGGTGACATCACAATGCACCCCCCATATGATCTGCCATATGGGACAATGCCAGTGCTGCATACAATGTCTTTTATCTCAAAATACAGTGTGTTTACATTAGGGATGTGCATGGGTAAAAATTTGGTTCGGTTCGGCACTTTCTAATTTCGGGAATTCGGCACTTCCGAAAATCGGCACTTCAGCATTTCCGAATTTGGCACTTCCTAAATTCAGCATTTAGGCACTTCAGTTCGGCAATCCGAAATTCGGGACTTAGGCAATTCGGGAATTCGGCACTTCGGTTCGGCACTTCCGAAATTCAGAACTTTGGCAATTCGCCACTTTTGGACTTCAGCACTTTGGGACTTCGGCAATTCCCTAGCCCTAACCCTACCGCTAACCATACCCCTAACCCTACCCTTAAACCTAGCCCTAACCCTATCCCCAACCCTACCCCTAACTCTAGTCCTAACCCTAGCCCTAACCTTACTACTACCCTAATCCTTACCTTACCCCTAACCCCAACTCTACCCCTAACCCTAACCTTACTAGGGTTATGGGTAGGGTTAGGGCTAGGGTTAGGGCTAGGATTAGGGCTAGGGTTGGATTCCTGTCATCATTCCCTTAATTTTTCCTCCCTCTCCTGTTTTGCCACTTTTCAGAAATCCAAAGCACTTCGGCACTTCCAAAATTCTGCACTTTGGCAGTTAGGTTCGGCACTTTGGGAATTCGGTTCAACACTTCTGAAATTCGGCACTTCAGCAATTCGGGTAGGGTTGCCAAAATTCATCTGAATTTAAATTCGGACCGAAATAAATTGCACATGTCTAGTGGTTCTGGTGCCTATAGCCTGTCACTGCAGGCATTAACAGGCCTGCAGGAACAAGCTATAGGCACCAGAACCGCTACATTAAGCTGTAGTAGTTCTGGTGACTACAGTGTCCCTTTAATGTGAGGTAAATTAGAGATTAGTGCTACTAATAATATACTGGATTGCCTACTTACCACCAGATGAGGACAAGAGGATGATGATGGGCTCAGGCTGCAGTCTGGCTCCACTGGTGTGGTGTAGAACATGCTCTCTGGAGGCTGTTTGTAACAGTGCTCACAAAAATCAACGAACAGGAAGCTCTATTTTTTGGGGCCCTTTACACAGCTCAATGTCTGGGCCCCAGGGCCTGAACGTGAGTATGCTTCCAAGGCCATCCCATAAGTCCACCTACATGGCCCACCCACGAGTTTGCTCACAGGGAGTGGAGTGTATGAGTGTAGGGGATGTGTTGTGTGTATGTTCATATGGAATGTAGTGTATGGGGATACCAATTTGTGTAAAGGATGTAGTGTGTGTGTGTATAGGGGATACAGTGTGTGTTTGTGTGTAAGGAATGCATTGTGTGTTTCTGGGTGTGTGAGTGTAAGGGATGCATTGTGTGAGTCTGTGTTTGTAAAAGATGCATTTTGTTTCTGTGCGTGTGTGAGAGAAGCAGTGTGTGTGAGTAAGGGATGCATTGTGTGTTTTTGTATGTATGGGATGCAGTGTGTGTGTAAGGGATGCATTGTGTGTGTGTGTAATGGATGCATCATGTGTTTCTGTGTGTGTAAGCAAAGCATTGTGTGTTTCTGTGTGAGTGTAGGATGCATTGTATGTTTCGGTGTGTCTGTGTGTTAGTAGGGATGCATTGCATGTTTCTGTGCATGTGTGTGTGTGTGTGTAGGGATGCTCTGTGTGTTTCTGTGTATGTGTAAGGGTGCATTGTGTATGTGTGTAGTGTGAAAGAGAGGGTTTGTGGGGTAGGATAGGGGCTGAGAGAGGAGCAGCTCATTGTTTTAATTATTATATTTATTTTGTTATTATACTTTTTTTATATTGTTTCTTTAAGTTTTGTGTCTTACTCCCCCCTTTAGGGGGGATTGTATAAAAAAAAATAATTCACTTTGAACTACCAATAAGTCACCTTTTAGTGAATATCTGTACAAATTTGTATTACTGTATTATTTAATATATCTATGTAATTCTAATAAATTAATGTTTTGTACATCAGACAAACGATATGTGTATTCAAGTAGTTATTTAATTACACAAGGAGATAAACATCTTTGTGATAATATATTTATCTTCTAATTTAGATAAAAGATCAGAAATAGCCAGCAAACATTTAAAACTGCCCATGGATACAGTTCTGAAAGAAACAAGAGACAGTGGGAGTATGCAGGAGGAAACGTCAGATCGCTGGGCAAAGAAAAGAAAGCAATTTAAAGAAACCAAAAATTACAATTCTGCTGGAGGTAGCTCATTGACTAGTATTCTCACTGAGGAATCCGGTTAGTATCTGTATTTGTATATCAATGTTCACATATTGTCTCAACTACACGGCAGTAGGAGTGCTTATTCTATCCTTCTTCCATCCTTCCAATCATCCATGGGGGGCACCCACTGATCAGTCACAACATTAAAACCACGGACAGATGAAGTGAGAGACATTGGTTATATCATTATCATCAAGGGGTGGGATATATAAGGCAGTCAGTTTTTGAATGTCATGTGTTGTGATGGGTAAGTGACAAAGGCCAAATAGTGATGGCTAGATGACTGGGCCAGAGCATCTCTAAAATGGCAAGTCTTTTAAGGTTCTCCCAGTAGTGGCTATTGCCTATTAAAAGTGGTACAAGGAAGGATAACCAGTGAACCGGCATCAAGGTCATGCACACCCAAAGCTTATTAATACATGTGGGGACTGAAGGCTTGCCTGTCTGGTCCGATCACAGAGAAGAGCTAATGTAGCGCAGATTGCTGAAAAACATAATGCTGGCCATAACAGAAAGGTGTCAGAACAAACCGTGCATTGCAGTTTGCCGTTTAGCTGCAGACCGGTCAGAGTGCCCATGATGATACTTGTCCACTGCTTAAAGCACCTTCCATGGGGACGTGAGCATCAGAACTAGATCATGGAGCAATGGAAGAAGATTGCCTGGTCTAAGGAATCACGTTTTATAAAGGTCAGGTGGATAGCCGGGTGAATGTGTGTCATTTACCTGCGGAAGAGATGGCAGCAGGATGCACTATGGGAAGAAGGCAGGCAATCATGTCAATATTACCTTGACACGTACAACCTACCTAAAGATTGTTGCAGACCACATACACCCCTTCATGGCAATGCAGTTCCCTGATGTCAGTGGCATTTTTCAGCAGCATAATGCACCCTGCCACACTGCAAAAATTGTTCAGGAGTGAGGAACGTGACCTCCATCCGATTGAGCATCTGTGGAATATGCTGGAACAACAAATTTTTAATGTTGTGGCTGATCAGTGTGTAGCGGTACAATACCACCATTATGGTAATATGGACCCCAATAGAATTTTTATTTATATCATATTTTTTTTCTTTTTTTTTTTTATATGGCGGCCAGTTAACAATTGCTGTTTAGCGTGTACGTAATTACCCTTACACCACAGTGGGTTTTTGACTATTTGCTCCCTGGCTGCTAGCACTGCCAGTAAACGAATAGTTCAAATTTTCTTTTCTTTTTTAATCTTGACCTGGAATTGAAGCCTTTAAGTTTAATTCATCTGATCCAGATTTCAGCTATCCGGTGGTGTTCAGTACGAATGAAATCCCGAACGAATTTACGACTGTTCGGGACCTGATTTACACAATCCGGAAATTGCTGAATTCCATCAACAATGCCCAGATTTTGCAATCAGAATGCAATCTGAAAGACTTTAGTGAATAAAACTGGTCAAATTCACGTTGGACTTATTTTGCATCCTCACTTTAGCAAATAGCTCTGTATAGTAGTAGGAAAACAACCTGGGAAATTGGACATGCTGAAATTGATTATTTTGGCTTGCAGTGGGCAAATTGGTTGTCAGCCCCACTGCCTCATGCTCAATGAATAAAGGAAATGTCCTGAATGTCTACTTCACCAAGAAGAAAAAGCTATATCTATTATACTAAGGGAAATGTTTTCTGAAACTTCCACAGGCACAAAGTTTTGTTTTGGAAATCAGCACTCACTGCATTGTTCACCAATGTGTGATTTTCTGCCAATTCCAAGACAATTATTTTAAAAACTCTGAGGCCAAAATAGCTAAGAGAAAAATATAGCTGACCTGGATCATTTTTCAAATGTGACTATTTTGACAAAAATAAATCTGACTTTGTGCTTATTGTAAATTTCCAAAATTTTTATGGATAGCTTTGCCATGAAGAAGGCTTCTATACCATATATCGTGATTAGGAAACCTTCGGCATTCCAGATGGATTACATCTCCCTTGATGTTGTGCCTAAATTTGCCTACCACTGCCATATATTGTGATTTCAAAACAGATTTTCGTACAGTTTAGCAGTGGGTACAGTATATCAGCTCCCTTCCCCCCAGAAAAAAATCTGTTTAAGTCACTGTAAGCGAATGCCATAAATTTGGCCTGATAAATATGTCACAAATAAACAACACAAACATGTCTCTGTTTTGGGGTTTTCTTTTGCTAATGGTTGAAAATGATACACTTACAGGAAGATGTGACATGTAGGTTTGGCTACTTCAAAGAATTTTGCAGATTATGTAACCATCTGTTTATTAACACAGTTTTTTCATGCTGATGATTCATACGACATAATAAAGCAGACTGTTAAAGTAAAATAAATGCAGCTGGTATCTGATACATATATCTCTTCAGATCATTAGGTAGTATGACTATGTTCTAATGGATAAATCTTCTTTTCAGGATAAAAGGCCAGGTAATAACTGTATGTATGTGTTTTGTCAATCTGATCTGTCTTCAGTAAAGTAGACAAATATTTACAGGCATCAAAATGATTTGAAGGATTTGGCTTTTTTTTTTTTTTTTGTTAACCTCTTTGTCAAAAAAATAAAATTGTGAAATGCTAGCATTATATTTAGTTTTTATGTCTATATATAATAATAATAATTTATTCATGCCATACTGTAAAATTTCATGTAACTATATAATATAATAATAATGTGACATTGTATGAGCTTACTATGTTTTCAATTAATAGAAAATGTGATTAATTTTTATTTATTTTTATTCCACGATATTTTGCATTTGATGCTGTTCGCTCTGTTGTACTGCATAGCGCGTTGTAGGCAATAGTTTACTTCCTGGAGTGCTGCGAGTTACCCCACCATATACTTTGCATTGCCTCAAATCTTTGACAATAAGAGGATTGTGTCCAGTTACTTATATTACAGCTGTTAATGTCTTATAGCTAATTATTTTGTGAATGACAGCTTGCTGTATTGTTGCTTAATAAAAAGTCGTAGTAGTATAGTAGTAATATTACTTATATAGCACCAACTATCTTCTGCTGGTAAAACTGTTGACCACACACACCTTTTTCCACCTCTTCACCAAGGTCTTCATGACTCTTTTGCGTTGTGGTCCATTTCTAACCTCTTCCAATGCTTCTTCGCCATCTACTTTTCTGATATTACCTTCTCCTCTCAGCTTGTTCATAGTTGTAGACCTTTAACATGCGTGCCAACATTTTTTATGTTTTTTCTTTCCTTAACCCCTAAGGACTGAGCCAAATGTACATGTGATCAAAACAAAACGTAAACAAAAACTTGAATTTGCGCTATATGTCTGTTCAGGCATAATTCGCCTCTTTCATATTATGTGCACCCACACTTATTATACATCATTTTATTCAGGGGAAACAGGGCTTTTATTTAACATCAAATATTTAGGTATAAAACATAATTTAATATGAATAAAATATAAAAATGGGAAAAAATAAGATTTTTTTTTAAATGAGTTCTACGTGACATTCTAACTGTGAGTGTCATAATACTGTTTGCTTTTACTGCAAAAAATACACATATTTGTATTCAGCAATGTCTCACGTGTAAAACAGTACCCCCTATGTACAGGTTTTATGGTGTTTTGGGAAATTACAGAGTCAAATATAGCGTGTTACATTTTTCAGATTGGTTACGTTGCCTGTGAGACCGTATGGTAACCCAGGAATGAGAATTACTAATTAAGTTAGTGTTGATATTTGTTTGTGTGTGAAAAATGCAAAAAACTAATTTGAACGCCAATTTTGGCCAGTGTTTGTGACTAAGTGGCTACTAAACAAGACTGGACATACCCGATTTGCAATACCCTGGGTTGTTTACTTTTGCAAATGGTATGCCATCATGGGGGTAATTTTCATTCCTGGGCTACCATACAGTCTCAAAGGCAACAAAACCAACCTGGTGAATTTCAATGTGAAAAAACTGAATGCAAGCCTTATATTTGACTCTGTAACTTTTGAAAACACTTAAAACCTGTACATGAGGGGTACTGTTATACTTGAGAGACTTCGCTGAACACAAATATTAGTGTTTCAAAATGGTAAAATGTATCACAACAATTATATTGTCTGTGTAAGTGCCATTTGTGTGTGAAAAATGCAAACAAATGACACTTTTACTGACAATATCGTAGTTGTAATACATTTTACTGTTTTAAAACACTAATATTTGTGTTCAGCGAAGTCTTCCCCTATGTACAGGTTTTATGGTGTCTTGGAAAGTTACAGGGTTAAATATAGTGCTAGCAAATTAAATTCCCTGGACTTTTGGTCTGGGTTGTCAGGCAGGTCCCGCAAATTGCAATCAATAAAATGACCTAATTATGAAATTTTATTACATAAATGTATACGTAGAATTATTATATATATATATATATATATATATATATATATATATATATATGTGTGTGTGTATATATCTATATATGTATATATATATATATATATATATGTATATAATTTTTTTTCATTATTTTTATTTATATATAGGTATATATATAGCGACATATAAAAATAAAGAACTTGTCACTCACCCTTTCTCAGACAGCAATTGATTTTTGCCTGGGTGCAATCCCACATTGAAGAGATATATAAACAAAAAATGAAGAGATGCACTCTCAGGGCTTTACAAATGAAAATAGGAGGATTTATTAAAGAAGGTATTACATTGAAAAAATAACCGACGTTTCGACCCATTCGAGTGACAGGTCTTTCTCAAGGTCAATGTACCAACATTCAAAAGTTATATATATAAGAAATACATAAGTGTACTCACCAGAAGTGAAGAAACCCTTGATTCTCTTCGTGTGTACCCGGAAGTGAATACCGCGATCACGTGACTAGCCGTAGTGAGGCGTGATGACGTGTGGCTCGTTGCTAAGATACTAATATAAATATGATCGCTATACAATTCTGTATTGTATGCAAAACGTGATTGTGTAATAAAGATCTATAATGGTAGCAAAAGATCTATGTCCTCAATAAAGGATGTGCTTGGTCGATAGTGTAGAAAAAAGTGACTATAAGGAGTGAAAAAATATACGTGTAGGCAGTGTATCCGTAATTAACAAAGACCCAGCATATTCAGAGTGAGGAGAAAGAAAGAAAAAGAACATGCATATATTAAAAACAATTCAAATCCTGCTTACCTGGGGTCCGGTGGAAGGCTGAGGCAGTTGGGAGTTCTCCTCTGGAACTCCCCTCCTCCCTGCCTTTCTCCTCCCGCGTGGCTGTGATCTCCGGTGGGAGGAAGTGACGCATGGCATTCACTTCCTCCCAGCCGGCTGCCGAACAGGAAGTGGCACGGTTGCACTGTGTAAGCGCCACAGCGCCCAACCGGGCCCCTGCTGACACATGCCCACCGGGTGGCCGTTAGTGCATGGGCCATCCGGGGGCCTCCTTAGTGTGCGGGCCGGTGCGGCTCTGTGCAGCCAAACCACATGGTCCATGGGGCTGTAAAAAATCGTGGGGCCCACAGGGCAGCTGCTCTGGGCCACCCCAGCAGCAACTGGGCCTGGGACAGCTGCCTCGTTTGCCCTGCGTTAAAGACGGCCCTGGATATGGATTTACTTGAAAGATATAAGTGAGAGATTAGCATAGGATATGTGTTTTCTGATAGCTAGATCCTGTGAGTTTCCCTCCAGCACCACCTCCACCAAACACATGACACTTGGGAGGTATAACTGTTTTAGTTTTTTCTGTCCATAAGATTCTGTAGTTAGACCCATCATAATTGTCAGCACCAAGCCCAATGGGCTCTTAATACGGCCCTGCCCTCAAACCCCTAAGTGCGTCTAACTGGTCTGGTTAAAAACAAGTGTCTGTTAATTCACCCATTGTACAGCGCTACGGAATTTGTTGGTGCTTTAGAAATAATAATAATAACATATATAAACTTTGTTATATAAAACAGTATAATTACTCATATAGCAAAAGAAAATAAAGTGTAAGTTTTACAGAAGAAAAATGAAAAAAGCCCTACTACCTCCTCCCTGCTGGGGAATAACCCACAATTGATAAATAACAAAAAATGAAAAAATGGAACCCCAAAAGGCCCCTAATTGGGAGAGTAGTGGTGAAAAGGGAGTCCCTGCCTTTAATAATCCTAGGGATATAGGGGAATAAAATAGACAGGAAGAAAAGACAGGGTACAAGGATTAGATGTGTAATAGCACATACAAATCCTACCAACTACTAAACAGGGAGATAACCAAACCCAAAGTGGTTGGTATGAATTCCTCCAAGCTGCAAAGTGTAAAGGTATAAGTAGGTAGAGGAAGGAGTAAAGGGTAAGGGTGGAGGAACACCTCCAGGGGGGGGGAGGGGGGGGAGGGGGAAAAAAACACAAAAATTCCCACAGTCAAAACCCCCCAAGCCCCAATCCCAGTAAAGAACCTACTGTCTGAGAGAGGTCCTAACCCTATTGTACCTCGGCACAGTGAACTCCACAAGTGCCTACCTGTTACCCTTCTGTCTCCCTGGCTAGGTAACTAAAATTACAAATCAACTTAAATTAAACTAATCCATAAGTGCTACCTCAGTGAACAAACTGACCAAAATAAAATAAAAAATAAATGAAAACTCGACGCGCGTTTCAGCGTGCTAACACGCCGTCGTCAGGAGTAATGAACCTTTGCATGGCTTTCTGCTCGTTTATATAGGGGTTGTAACAATTAACTTGTAACAGTTTGCTGGTGTGTATCCAGCGTGTGTATCCCCATTCCGTCTCCTGTGGTTCGCTGATTGGTCACAAAGCAGCCCACACAGTCTGTGATTGGGCTGCTGTTTGGACCATATGACCACAGGCAGACTCCGTTCGATTGGGTAGTACCCTTCCGTCTGCGGTTCACTGATTGGTCACAACGCAGCCCACACAGTCCGTGATTGGGTTACTGCTTGGACCATGTGACCGCAGGCGAACGCTATTCAATTGGGTAATACCCACGTGGGGATATGGGGGGGGAGTGGTTTAGATCGCGTCAATCTTGACGTCATTGAATTTTCCAAACCCAGCCCCTCATGCAGCATACAGTTTACGTAGGAACCCTCCGGTGACTCGGACTGGCATACTTAAAGGGGCCCACCGCATTCTATGTGTCCAGAGCCGCCCATCATAATACTCTGAAGGGGAGTTTGGCACATAATAGGTGGGTCATAAGTCTATCAGAACGCTATTCAATTGGGTAATACCCACGTGGGGATATGGGGGGGGAGTGGTTTAGATCGCGTCAATCTTGACGTCATTGAATTTTCCAAACCCAGCCCCTCATGCAGCATACAGTTTACGTAGGAACCCTCCGGTGACTCGGACTGGCATACTTAAAGGGGCCCACCGCATTCTATGTGTCCAGAGCCGCCCATCATAATACTCTGAAGGGGAGTTTGGCACATAATAGGTGGGTCATAAGTCTATCAGACCTACCTCTGGCTATTAAGCCAGGAATAATGGTCCTATTGCCACAATGTCATAGTAATGTATTGCTAAGATATCAATACATAGGGTCCTATAATAAACAAAGCTGTATAACAAGTATTCCTAACATACCCAAACAAAAACCAGAAACATAAAAACGAGAGACCCAGTGATGAGAGTATAAAGGGGGGAGCTGCTATGAAGGAATATTGAGAGTTACATACATCTCTATTGTTCTCCCTATTTAGCAGCATAACAAATAAACCTGATAAATCCAGAAGAGACATACAAAATGTCCAGATTAATAGTCCCATTGTTAAATCTCACACTGGATACCTTAATACGCAGAGCATGCAAAGGGTGATATATACATTTACTTGAACAGTGACTATATACAAGTGTCCAACTTATTTACTATATACACAGGACTTATGAGGGATGTCCCTAATTATATATTACATCTCGAAGAGTAGTCATAATCATAGAAAAGCGGTAAATGAAAAGCCTTCATTTAGTCCAGCAGGGGAAAGGGTCTTCAGTCTGTAAATCCAAAAGGACTCACGCTGTTTAAGTTTCGTATCCCAATCACCTTTTCTTTGGGTCTGAGGGATGTGCTCAATTCCCATAAACCTCAATTTTTTAGAGGAATTTTGATGGTGTATTCTAAGGTGGCGGGATATAGGAGTTTCTAACGGTCTCCTAACTGAGTTAATGTGTTCCCTGATCCGCAGTTTAAAAGCTCTAAAGGTTTTCCCCACATATTTGATACCACATGAACAGGTTAGTAAATAAATCACGCCCTCCGTTCTACAGTTAAAGAATGATCGAACAGGGAAAACCTCTGTATTGCTGCTATCAGTAAATTCCTTGGACTTTCTTTCCATAAACTCACATGCGCTACAGTGCCCGCACCTATATGAGCCTTTCGGTAAGTAGTTATTGGTGCCTCTTTTTCTTGGTGCCAGGTGACTCTGGACCAAAGAATCTCTGAAATTTCTTCCCCTCCTTGCCGTTACTGGATACACACCAGCAAACTGTTACAAGTTAATTGTTACAACCCCTATATAAACGAGCAGAAAGCCATGCAAAGGTTCATTACTCCTGACGACGGCGTGTTAGCACGCTGAAACGCGCGTCGAGTTTTCATTTATTTTTTATTTTATTTTGGTCAGTTTGTTCACTGAGGTAGCACTTATGGATTAGTTTAATTTAAGTTGATTTGTAATTTTAGTTACCTAGCCAGGGAGACAGAAGGGTAACAGGTAGGCACTTGTGGAGTTCACTGTGCCGAGGTACAATAGGGTTAGGACCTCTCTCAGACAGTAGGTTCTTTACTGGGATTGGGGCTTGGGGGGTTTTGATTGTGGGAATTTTTGTGTTTTTTTCCCCCTCCCCCCCCTCCCCCCCCCTGGAGGTGTTCCTCCACCCTTACCCTTTACTCCTTCCTCTACCTACTTATACCTTTACACTTTGCAGCTTGGAGGAATTCATACCAACCACTTTGGGTTTGGTTATCTCCCTGTTTAGTAGTTGGTAGGATTTGTATGTGCTATTACACATCTAATCCTTGTACCCTGTCTTTTCTTCCTGTCTATTTTATTCCCCTATATCCCTAGGATTATTAAAGGCAGGGACTCCCTTTTCACCACTACTCTCCCAATTAGGGGCCTTTTGGGGTTCCATTTTTTCATTTTTTGTTAAAGTGTAAGTTTATCTTATTGAGTGCATACTGTTTTCTTTCCATTATTTGCTCTTTTCTTACTTTGTGTTATGTATGTACATAGGAAACTCTGAAGAATCTCGTTCTGCAGAGACTGGAGTTCGAGCTGAAAACAAGGATAAAGGTTTATATACCGAGAGCTTTCACTCGGCTGCGTGGATTTTCAGAGGTGATGACGCTGGTTCGGAAAATAGTCCAAGATGTCTCAGTAAAAGGTCTAGATCAGTTGCAAGTAAGTTGTTTATTTCTAAACATTATTAATTCAGGGGTTTCATTGAAAACGTAAATTAATGTACAAAGTACCATAGCAACACACTATATTTTGCATTAATTATAGTGCTACAAAGTCCCTAGTCCATATTTCCCTTTGCACTAGGTTATTCTAAAGTGTGAATTCTAGGAAAATTTAGATTTTGAGGACAAACAGTCCAAATGGAAAAATGTTCTAACTTGGCTATATTGCCTTAAAAATAAATTTTCTTTGAGTTCACGGTGAATTTTCAAATATTTACACTTTATTAAAGGGAAACGATCCGTTTTTCTGGCACTGGAGGGTCCCTCTCCCTCCCACCCCCGAATCCCCGGTTACTGAAGGGGTGAAAACCCCTTCAGTCACTTACCTGGGACAGCGGCAATGTCCCTCGCCGCTGTCTCCGCCTCCGCGACGCTCCTCCCAGTGATTGCGTCGGCCGGTGGGCGAG
This sequence comes from Pelobates fuscus, assembly GCF_036172605.1. Lineage (NCBI taxonomy): Eukaryota > Metazoa > Chordata > Amphibia > Anura > Pelobatidae > Pelobates > Pelobates fuscus. Next base: position 24,144,148 of record NC_086321.1, read on the forward strand.
ACCTAATGCGCATGCGCGGAAATGCCGCGCATGCGCATTACGTCTCCCCATAGGAAAGCATTGAAAAATCATTTCAATGCTTTCCTATGGGGTTTTGAGCAACGCTGGAGGTCCTCACACAGCGTGAGGACGTCCAGCGACGCTCTAGCACAGGTTTCCTGTGCTAGAACCCAGGAAGTGACCTCTAGTGGCTGTCTAGTAGACAGCCACTAGAGGTGGAGTTAACCCTGCAAGGTAATTATTGCAGTTTATGAAAAACTGAAATAATTACACTTGCAGGGTTAAGGGTAGTGGGAGTTGGCACCCAGACCACTTCAATGAGCAGAAGTGGTCTGGGTGCCTGGAGTGTCCCTTTAAGCAAAATGTATTGCAGAAATTAGCACAAAAAAAATAATAATTCCTCACTTTGATATATAATAGATTTGTTATGCATTGCTGCCCCAGTGCAATGATTTGCACCATTCTAAAATGCTATATAGTAACTAGTCTCTTGGAGTCGTCTTTCTACTGTGAGTTTTTTACTATAGAAAGTACAGGAATGTGAGACAATTAGCAGCAACTACGGGAACAAAGGCTACACAAAAGAGATAAACAAATGAAAAGTATGTAAAATATAACACATGGCGTGTGTAATCACAATAGGAGACATGGATGGGAACTTCAGTGGAATATCAAATATAAAAAGATTCTCACGCAAGCTGCCTGAAAAATAAAACGTTTATTGTCATACGGGGAAAATATTGGACTAAAGATAACATTTAAGAAAAAAAAAAACCTATTACAGATGTGATACAAGTTATTTCTATGGAACAACTTATGAATAACCTCTGATGGCTTTAACATCAGGAGTCACTGTTATATAGAAATGTACCACTAGAGGTCTCCCTAGACTACATATTATCTGTAACTGAAAGAATTGTCTGGACTGACATATTTCTACAAATGTATCTAGTATAGCAAATATATATCTATACAAAGATCGCATACTTATTTATACCACCAAAGAAAGGCAAATAGTGCAACTAATAAAAATGTTGTGCTCTTTGAGTATGCTCATTCGGTTCCTCGACAAGTGCCCAGGGTCCTCAGCACTGGCAAGATGTAAGTATAAGTGTAAGTGTTGGACCTATAGTGGGACAGCGGGACAGTTTTGTCTGCCTAATGCTATAGTGGTCCTTTAATGTAAAATTACTAAACAATTCTTTATTGGATATCATTATGTAAAACAACAATGTAAACCCATGTCTCAGCATAAAAAGCACATTAACAAACGTTTACAGCACCACATTGTGCATGTTTGTGTTTAGATTATAGAGACATTAGAAATAATTGGCTACAGAATTCTTCCTTAAAGAATGTAAGACATACTTGTGCACCTTTTGTCATATTATGGCTTCTGCTTACGCTTTCTTTGAATAAATCCCTGGAATTGTCATGCATTTGAGATCCTCGTAAAAGGCAACGCAGAAAGCCGTCTGTCTGGTAATTTTCCCTGGGCTGAAATTCAGTAATAAATGCGCTGCTTTTCTGTTAAACAGTTCGTGAACGGACAGTGAGAATTACAAAGGGTACAGGAGACTACCCTTGGGGCTTCCGTATCCAGTTTTCGAAACCTATTCTTGTTACTGAAGTGGATACAAGTAAGTATCATTTATTCTTCATAGATATCGTTTAAAGGGGTAAACTAGCATCATAGCCACTACGGCTAGTTATAATGTTTATTGTTCCAGGAGTCCTTGAATGCTCTCTCCCTATATTGTGTCAAACCATTTATCTGCACCCAAAGTCTGCCTCCTCCACTGTGGTTTGGCTGATACAATATTATCAAACTCATTATGTTAGCAATGCCATCCAAAATTGTACTCTCAATGTAAAAGCTCACTCTTCCTTATTAGACACATTTGAGGACTTGGTATTGTTGCTGAGGGAGCCAGTCAGCAGTGGCTTGGTACCCGCTATGGGGGGGAATATCCAATGACTATTTGAGTCATCACCACTACCTTATGTTTTAGAGATTAAGGTGCTTTGAGTGCCCATTTTGTGAGTGTGTATTTGTGTGCCTATATTTAAAATAAAGGTTATTCAAATCTTGAATGGTATATATTTTATATTCCAAGTATGTCTTCTAATGTTAGCAAACGTAATTAAATTATTTTTGGTCAGGTGTCACGACTGGTAAAAGGCACGGGCGGGAGATTAAAGTGTTGAGATCTGAAAAGTTGTATAAAGTTGCAAAGAAGATTTTTATAGGCTTCATGGTAGTTGCATCTCTTTCTGAAACTGACTCTTGTAACCCGACCTACCTGTGGCCTGGCACTTTAATCATCTTATAAGCATCTGAGTGGATCCTGATGATGGACCCTATGCTTAATCACAGGACTAAGGCCTCACATTAATATCGATAATATTTTTAAAATGTAAAAACAACTATATGAAAAACTTACAAAATTAAAAAACAAATTCATAAAATTAAATAATTTTGAAGGTTTATCCAAAAACATTAAATCATTTGAAAAACTTATTCAGCAATATTAAATTGAGGCCTAAATTAGTAGTGGGCAATGATGACTAAATATATTTATTTTATCCAGAGCTGCATTGTTAGTTGGCAACTCTTTTTTTTTTTTTTTTTAAATCAATTGTTTTTCAAATTGTTTCTTTACATAATTAGTTGATTTTAAACCCTGTAACGATCAGTGACTCTGTGATTTATTAAATCATGGCATGCCTGGTAAATTATTGGTCCTCAAGTATTTAACATCTACTTTTTCATTGGAATTAATATCAGCTTCTATCGTCCGGTAGATGGACCTGCTGAAGAAGCCGGCCTTCAGGTTGGAGATATAGTAATGGCTGTTAATGGAACGGATGTCACTAGCATCCCCCACTCGGAAGCAGCGACTCTCGCAAGACAAGGTAAGCCTACATCACTCTTTAAACATTTATGGTAAAATATATTTTGATTGATTTCAATATATCTTTGGGGAGATGAACGAATGTGTGATGAACCACTCCAGTATCTTGAGCTTATGTACTAAAGTGAGAAAGATGTTCTATACCCTAGTAAAGATTTCACAAAACAATTTATTTACTTTTTTTTAAAAAAACAATTTCTAACTTATCACAGTTCAATATATCTCACAAACGGAGTGGGGTAAGCTAGATTCTATCAGCGATGTTCGTGGTCTATCACCCAAGAGTTTCTCCAATGAAATTGTTAGATGAAGGGTCAGCTCTTCCATGAATAAAAAGTCTCCTGACATAAGATGATCCTGGGAATACGGAAAAATACATCTATCTATAGATACCCGTCATACAGAATTGCTATTGGGGCTGGCTATTCTACCATAGCTTAACATAACCCTACTAATCGGAAGTGGGAGGGGAGCGTGGTTCACTGTGCAATGATCCCACGCGTTTACCTTTTCTATGGGCAGTGTAAATAGAAGTAATATACTTAGGGGCATTGTTGAGCAATCTCCTAATCAGGTGAATGTCTACTATAATCCTACTATTAATTATTTCACTGTCAGGTCGGTTCTGAGCAATTTCTTTTTAATTTCATTAAGTCATATTTGTATAAAAGCCGCATACAATATACCTAAACAAACCCTATTTAAATGTATGAAATGTGCTTATTTATATTTAGTTTGCATAAAGTCCATATTATTTTTAGTATAACAAGTTCAGCTAATGAATACTACCCTAAATTAGATTCATGAATGTGTCCTCTACTTGTGGTTGGCAAAGGTTATATCTTAGAAGAAAGTACTCGGTGATTTATACATGACAAAAGTGGATATGCATGGTCAGATAAGTTTAATAATAGTAACAGGGATATTCATTTAACTCCAAATCATACCAAAATAAAATTAAATTACAAAATTCTAAATAAAATAGCTATTCTGTGATTTTAGCTGTGTTGGAGAATTTGTTTCGTGATCAGTTATTTTAACCATAATTTTAAAATTTGGATTTGAATTTGCTACAGTTCCGAGGTTAGTGAATAAACCCACAGATGTCAAAAAGACGCCTTTTAGATTGTTGCATTTGTACAATTGTCACATTGTCATTATAACATCTATTTCTTCCAAAATTAATTCTAATTTGTTTCTGATCCTCACCAAAAACAAACACATACAATTTATTATATTGTGTATTGTGGCTTGCAGACTGTGCAAATGCAATGAAATTGTTTCATTTGTACCTGACTATATCAATGCCCCCCATATTTAGGTCTATTATTTGATTTAATGCAAGTTGGATATATACACATTTTATAATTATGAATTTTACAGATTGAACGAGTATATTCAGTATATGTTTCTGTGTGTCCTTTTGGGTTCTTTTTAAGTAAGAGAGACATTTTTTTGTTGTATCCAAACATTTTTGGAAATATATAGGTAGCATGACGGGTTCTTACTTTTTAAAATGGGATTTTTTCATCTAGCACAACTAAACCCCAGTTTATTTAAGAAAATGTACCCGTGCAAATACTCTTTGCTACATGAATATTTTCCCATGCTTGTTGACATTTTTTTTAATTCTTATCATTATTTATTACTCTCTTATTTTAAGATAAGACTGAACATTGAATGATAGTGTGTTCTATACATACAGTTTGAAATGCAATTATATGACATCAAATTTCAGACACAATAGCGACACAAATAGGAAGCACTTGTTACAATAATTACATTTCCATGATTTGAATTGGAATTTGAACAAAATAACTATGCAAAATATCTAATATTGTCTGAATTATTCAAATAAATAGTGCTCTATTTTCATTTATTATATTGTTATTGCTTTCTAAGGACTGTTCCCCTAGCACTCGCTAGGCACTCCTCTCCTAACCTTCTTACTAGCAGGCAGAAGCTCCTGTTATACAGTCTGGGACAGAGAAAAAGTGTATGTAGTGAGTGTAGAAGAAAAGGAAACATGCCACAGTGTTAGAGAGACTGAAGCAGCAAGAGCATATAGTGCGCAAGGTCAGCTTTACCTTAACTAATTTAATTGTCAGCTAGTCCACACACGTTTTGTTCCCTACATCCCTCTTAAGTTTTCATACTTAAGCAAGAACATGTTTAAATCAATGGGCCTATTCCTTAGGCATAGGCCTGGAGCTGTAGCTCCATCAGCCCCTACATTAATCTGGCCCTGATTATGATATTCCCTACAGTGGCAACTCAATGGAGACATCAGTCAAGATATTGGATCTGATGTATGTGAGGAAACCTCATGAGTGGGATACCCGCTCAATGATGCTTTGGGATTTGCACGATTTACAGCTGATTAATCACAGAGGAGCTACTCAGGACAAACTGGGAAATAATATTAGATTTCCACATTCTCATGATTTCAGACTTAGGCTTTTATTTTTTTTAGAGCTTGATTTACTTCTTATATTTATGAGATATTTTTTTTAATTTATATTTAATATCTAGGTAATTCACTAGTTTTCACTGCACTCACCTCTGACAGCAGATCTGTATCTACCTGGGTGATACAGCGAGAAAAGTTAGATATTGTCATTTGTTTGTACACATTACGGGTTACTAGTCAATAGTATGAGTGGTGTGCTGAGGGATCTAATGAATGAATTTCCATCTCTCATAACCCCCAATGCTAGTTACCTTCCCGGGGTAGAGTTAAGTACCCAGAGTGGCAAGAGAGAAATTGTGGAAATGGGAGATACATCTAGTGAACAACATTGCTGGTTTGGTCACATTAAATATATTCTGTAGTTGGTGTAGTGCTCAGCTCTAGGAGATTTTTTTTTTCACAAACTGTTGAAAAGAAAGATTTCACATATATTTTTGTATGCCTTGGAATAGGGACTTCTTCTATACGTGCTCCCAACTTGCGCCGTTACAGTCCATAATGAATGCGGCGTTGAGGCTCATCTTCCTGTCCGCCCGCACCTCCCATGCCTCACCCTTCTGTCAGTCCCTACATTGGCTTCCTATAAAATATAGAGCTCAATTTAAAATTCTGGTTCTTGCTTTCAAATGTCTACATAATGCTGCTCCCACCTATCTATCCTCCCTTACACACAAGTGTGTCCCGTCTAGGCCCTTACAATCTGCTGAAGACTTACGTCTATCTTCTGTCCGTACTCCCACCTCTGATGCTCGCCTTCAAGACTTCTCGAGGGCTGCACCGTTCCTGTGGAACTCGCTTCCCTCCTCCGTTAGATGCTCACCCAGTCTCCACTCCTTCAAAAAATCATTAAAAACCCACTTCTTCATAAAAGCGTATCAATTAAACTCTTAATAGCTCCCAACTGATTCCTCTTCTGCAACTGTCACTAGTCTAATACTATCCTTACCTTTTGTGTCATTTTACCCCACTCCCTCTAGCATGTAAGCTTATTGAGCAGGGCCCTCAACCCCTCTGTTCCTGTGTGTCCAACTTGTCTGGTTACAATTACATGTCTGTTCGTCCACGCATTGTAAAGCGCTGCGGAATTTGACGGCGCTCTATAAATAATATAATAATATAATAATAATATAATAATATGTCTGGTCCCTTATAATGTTCTGTTGCTGTATATAACCCTAGTAGGTCTTTTTTCAGTCACCTGCAGAGGATGAGTTGATGGACTGAAGTTGACCAAGTAGATGATGACAGTGATGGCCTCACTTGGTGAGATTAGGCCTTTCTAAAAACATTGATTACATGGCATATGTTATGTAGGATGAATTACGTTCTTGTTCTGAGCTATAAGCTACCAGTTCTGGCGATATTTCAAAATAAACTTGATTGTGCCTATTGGAAAAGAAACAGAGTGTGAAATCTGCCTCACTTTAGCATCAAGTTTGGATGGACTGAAAGGAGACTGAAAGGAGAGGATAGCCATACTGGAGTGAAAATGTCATAACATAGTACACCTTTGTACATCTCTCCAAGAATTGTATTTAACTGGCAATGTAAACATCTATAGCTAATTATGGCCTTGATTTATTATGTTTGGATACGCTTTGCAGATGATTTAATATTTTTGAATGAACTTTTAAAATTAGTTAATATTTTGATTTATTTATATATTGATATTGTTTTTTATACATGCAGTTTTTTTTGATATTTCAATATTTTGAAAAAAAATATTTAAGTTTATCTAAAAAATATGAAATCATTTGGAAAGTGTATCCAAAAATATTAGATTAATGCCTATTCTGTTTTAATTATATATAAAAATTATATATATATATATATATATTCATGTTTGCATCCAGCAGTGGCAAATTACTCTGCAATTACTCTGCATTGCACTCAGATTTAGTTGTTCTTCAAATTAAATTACATCAAAGATACCTAAAAAAAATGTTAGTTAATAATAAAACAAAAAAAATGACTATATATTGTGTTATAAGTATTTAAATCCTTTTAGATGCCATTGCTAAAAGATTTAAATTCTGGAAAACTCAATATATCACATGGAATAAATGGCTTTTCCAAATTAGCTGATTACTCAAACAAGATAAGAAGCAAAAACAAAGGATCAAGATAAATTAGCATGTGAGCATGAAAAACGTTAGTCAAGATAGTTTTCCTCTTGTAACAGCAACTTTTTTTTCTAATATAATGCTCTTAATATTGTCAAAGAAATTAAATAAATATAACAATGGAGTGCTACACTTCCAATTGATACAATTTTGTAGAATTATATTTTACATCACCATTATTTTTTGTGAATATTGACATTTAGTGTAATTGTATGTGCCAAATTTATATTTTACCCTGGGTTTTTTTTTTTTAGATTTTTATTCTTTTTTTTTATAAATTATTTTCTATTACATGTCAAATTACAATACTTGGACATCTAATACGCCTTTCGGCAGTTTTGCTTCATGCTTTGTTTTGTATTGTGTAGTTCCCACTATTTAGGGTCTGATTGAACAATACACTTAACTGGTTTCCATCCAATTTAAACGCTGAGCCATTTCAAATTGATAATACAATTTATACTCCATTTTCAATGTTCAAGCGATTGCACATTGTTTTTGAAGATAAATCAACATGGATCTGTCATCCATATCCAAATTTTAACAAAATCAACTTTGCATAGAATATATCATTTTATGTATATGTTTTTGTGGTTATAAATTAAATGCACGCATTTGTCATAGCACAATGTGGGAAACTTACTGTGCGTTATCACAAATCGTGCTCTGCAATTCTCTTGCTTACACACAAGATCCAATCACCATCTCAATGTGCATTAATACCTGGATGCAATAGATTTTGTGTAAAAAACATGACATCATGCATTTTATTTCAATTTAGCTAGGACATCTATGAATCAAATTGCTATATTTTAGATCATCCAAAATTCCACTTTAGGTAATTTTGAATTGTTTCGTGTCTTTTCATATTAAATCATGTTTGGTAACTTTATATTCTGACATGTAGCTGTAGCACTAGACATACCTGGGAACTCTTAAATTTGTAAAGCAATTTAATGCTAGCCTGTAAGGTAAGTCTAAACCTCAATAAGTATCTTCCACTTCCAGACTACCCCTAATGAAATTCCACCCTCCTCCAATTATGGATGGATGCTAGAAGAGAGGAACTTAAAAGACTCTTGATTCTTGAGAATTAAAAGGACACCTCAAGTCCCATGACCACTGCAGTGCACTGTATCTGAGTTGATGCCAAGAGAGCCCTGGAACTCCCTGGTTGTAAGAATTCAAACCATTTTAGAATGATTTGACTCCTTACCTGTGAACCACCTGTTGCTGATACCCACCTCCATTAGTTTCTATTGTGAGCTGGAAGCTCTACTAACTGAGCTATGCCCATGAGTACATGGCCTAGGTCATTGGCTGAGAATGATCAGCTGGTGCTATTGGCCAGTGAGCTAGCCCTACATTGTCAAGAGAGCTAACAGAAGCTCCTGCTTAGGAGAATCCAGCACTCCATAGAAAGTACTGAAGATGGGAAGTAGTGCCTGGCAGACCCGTGAACTGATAACCCATCAAACTGTTCCAAAATAGATTAACTCCCTACAATGGTTATGGTTCTTGGACTGTTCCTTTAATTTTAATGCAGTTCGTTGGTGCAGGACAACTGCTGTCCAGCAGAATGTGAAATTTCTATAGTGCCCCAAAAATAATTTTTCATGGTGGAGATTGTCATACATGTTTTGTAAAAATATTTCAAATGAATCCCATAGTCACACATAATTAATTCATATGCTAATTTTATCAAGGAATGACTAGATGATTGTTCCTTTATTGGTGTGTATTAACTCTAAATGCAGCACAATCACTAGATATTGTTTAAACCATGTGTTGCCAAACTGGTCCCTACCGCCCACCAGTGGGCATTTTGGGGTTCCAGGTGAGCGGTAGCAGAATCCTCCCTCCATCTAGAGAGATGAACACTTTATTTGTCTCTCGTGCACTCAGTGGTAAGCAGGAAGTGCGAGGCTGCAGATGCGAGTGCATGAAAGCGCTAGCATGTGTGCCTGAACGTGCATGTGCGCCCATATCGCATGGGCGTATGCACGTACGAATGCGTGTGCTCGTGAACGAGAGTAACACGTGGGTAGAGGAAGGGGAGGAGTTTGAGTAGGTAGGGGGATACACGATAGCAGGGAGTGGAGAAAATAGGAGGAAGAAGGAGCAGAGTACTTGTAGAATAGGAGAAAGAAGGAGCAGAGTACTTGTAGAATAGGAGAAAGAAGGAGCAGAGTACTTGTAGAATAGGAGAAAGAAGGAGCAGAGTATTTGTAGAATAGGAGAAAGAAGGAGCAGAGTATTTGTAAAGAAAGAGCAGAGTACTTGTAGAATAGGAGAAAGAAGCAGCAGAGTATTTGTAAAAAAAAGGAGAAAGAATGAAAATAAAAATATAAAAAGGAAAAGGAGAGAATTGTTCTTGGCTAATAATAATAAGTGGGCTACCTAGCTCAGCCTTCCTGCTGGGCATTGCTATAAGGAAGGTAAAAAAAAAATAAAAAGGGGAAAAAAAGGTGGGGAGGGGAATTAAGGAGGGAGAGGAGGGGAGCTGATGCACAGATGAGAAATCATATTATGAGCAAACAGAGAAAACGTCTGAATATCATCGAAAGAGGAGACCTTCGTTTGTTGCTTACGAAAATCGAACCAGATATCAAATATTTAGTCTTGCAGCATCAACCTCAAGGATCTCATTAATAACTAGTAAAGGTAATTTCAATTTACTTTGTTTTCTCATTAAACTTTATAAAGTTAAAAACATTATAAACATGCATTAAGTAGAAATAAAAAGATAAATGTACGTACATTTTTTTAAAAAACATCCTCATTCTAAAAAATATTCAGCACTTGCGCGAAAACTGGTGGGCGGTAAGGAAATTTTTCTATCAAGAAAGATGCATTAGTGAGCGGTAGGTAGAAAAAGGTTGACTACCCCTGGTTTAAACTTTAAATCCATGATGAAGTCTATGATTTATCTCTTCCCTCCTTACTCCATATATAAACAAGAATTTGGGGTTTTGCATTGTGAGCAAAGCCTATTTACATTCAATTCTGCTGCAGTGCCAGTCTCTACCCAATGGAGTATTTAGTTTCTCTGCATTAAATCTCTCTGCAGTGTGTAGGAAGATTCTAAACTCTCTCACACTCTATGATTAAGACAACATGGCTCACTAATACTGCAGGAAATGTAAGAGGAGGGAGCAAGGCCTTAGGAAAAGGAAAGAGGGGGCCTGCAATCCTCTATATAATAGATTATTACAGTATACGAAATTTAAAAAAAATACTGGAGGAAGAGAAAAAAAAAACAGCTTTCCAGGCTGAATCGAAACCTTTGATTAAACCTACCTTAAATCTGGTATTAGCAAGCTCTGTGACTGCTGGATATTAGGTTCCTTAAGAAATAAGGAGAAAAGGAAACTTACTGAAGCAACATCACAGTGAAGACATTACATGGGGAGGAAATTATTTAATCTGACATGTTTCAAACCTAATCTGGCACTTCCACAGGTCTCCTGATCAGCCATAACATTAAAACCATGACAGGTGAAATGAATAACATTGCTTAAATAGTTACAATGGCACCCGTCAGGGGGAGGGATATATTAAAAAGGTAGCGAACAGTCAGTTCTTGAATTTCATGTGTTGGAAGCAGGAAAAATGGGCAAGAAAAAAACTGAGTGACTTTGAAAAGGGCCAAACAGATGAATGGGTCAGAGCATCTCCAAAATGGCAAGTCTTGCGGGACGCTTCTGGTATGCAGTGGTAAGTATCTACCAAAAGTGGTGCATGTAAGGACAATCGGTGAACCAGCATCAGGATCATGGGCGCCACTGCTCATTAATGAACGTGGGGAGCAAAGGCTAGCCCATCTTGTTTGATAGCAAGGAGCAACCTCAGCTCAAATTGCTGAAAAACTTAATGCTGGTCATAATAGAAAGGTATCAAAACACACAGTGCATCAGAGTTTCTGTGTATGAGGTGGCTTAGCTGCAGACCGGTCAGAGGGCCCATGATGACCTCTGTCCACTGCCAAAAGTGTCTAATGAATCATCTTTTCTTTTAGATCAGGTGGATGACCGGGTGCTTGTGCGTCATTTATCTGGGGAAGAGATAGCAGCATGTTGAACTAAAGGAAGAAGGCAGGCCAGCAGAGGCTGTGTTATGCTGGGAAAATTAGCATCCTAGCAATCATGCGGATGTTACTTTGACACATGCCAGCTGCCTAGAGATTGTTGCTACTACACCCTTTCATGGAAATGGTGTTCACTGATGACGGTGGTCTCTTTTAGTAGGATAATACACCCCACCACACAGTAAAAACTGTTCAGGAATTGTTTGAGGAATATGACAAAAAGTTCAACGTGTTGCCTTGGCCTCCAAATTCCCCAGATCTCAATCCGATTGAGCATCTGTGGGATGTGCTGGAACAACAAATCCAATACATGGAGGCCCCTCCTCGCAACTTGCAGGATTTAAAGGATCTGCTATTAAGTTCTTTGTGGCAAATACTACAGGACACATTCAATGGTTTCATGGAGCCCATCTGAGCTATTTTGGCAACATGGGGGGGACCTACACAATATTAGACAGGTGGTTTTAATGTTGTGGCTGATGTGCGTAGCTCTGAGCATGTACATGTCATCATCCTGTATGTTTCATGTTGGACAGCATATATGTCCATACGCCAACCACATACCAAGCCACTGAAATGTATTACCATATGTTTTGGTGCCAAAGGCATCTGTGAGGTTTTGTTGTTTTTTTTAAAGAAAATAATTCTAAGAATTAATTGAGTTTTGTGGTATCACTTTGTAGCTCCTCACATACTATTCCCTACATCAATATTTTGGCTTTCTGACCTATGGCTAAAGTTCCTTATCTACTGTACTCTGCTTGGAATTCCTGACTACCTCTTTGGCCTTATCTTTTTTTGGTACTTTTTTCTTGTTCAACCCCCATGCTGTTTCTCACAGCCAGGAGAAAGATTTCCATTTCCAGGTTCCTTATGCAGTGGTCTCATAACTAAGACATTTCCTTCCTCCTGGGCTTCACTGACAAATACCGCCTGACCTGTGTACATTTCAAAAAATAATCTTTAGTATTTTGTAATTATTAAAAAGTTCAGATTAGAAATAATATATATTCAAAGAGAGAAAAAAATTGATAACAGCTATGTATGTTGTCATATGTGGATGAGTAGGTATTTAAAGAAAGAAAAATTGGAAATCAAAGGGAAGTCTCCAGTAAACATTTAAAAAATTGTTAGCGTTTTTGCTTTTTAAATAAATTATACATGTATATATTCAGCTATGTGATGCTGCTGATAGGTATGTTTCCACACATATCATAAGTTCCACGAAAAAATGTGGGGGCAGCGGGACAAAGAAACACAATTTGGAGAAGAACGAAAGTAGTTTCGGACTCTATTCCTTCAGTGGAGTGTACCCATTGCACGTTGTATTTGTTTAGACTTTTTTGATTTGCCCTTCTGATTGTAACACTGTGAGACACTTCATCTTTAGTGCAATCTCTGTATTCTGCCTCTAGGGGCACATGTTTTCATTGTATTTTTAAGAGATGCAGCCTTGATTAATTAATTGACTTCCCTCCAATCTCATATGACTTCTTCATACTGCCAGGTAGCAGTTTTCCTGTGCTGCCCAACAGCTGTAGACGTTATATGTGCCTGTTAAAATTTGTCCGATCTGGCTTCCCAAGTTCCCAGGTATGGTAGTTTTGAGGATTTGCTTAAGTATGAACATAGCTTAGCTACCATGTAGTATAGCAGTCTATGTGTATTTTATATACTCATGCATGCCATAGTGCTATAGCGTATCGTTTGCGTACAGTGCTCAGTGATAGTAATGGGAATTCTAAAAACAAGTAATGTTAATAATACATTCATTTTTTTCATCAGAGAAAAGTTGCAGTTACAGAACAGTAATGGCTGTGGTTACAAAACGTGTTTCCCCCTTGTATGGTCCAAAAATAGGAAACATACATCAGTTCTTTACATTCGACATTAATCATGGTAAGGCTGGAGATATCCTCGACCCATATCATTGCCCTCCAAATTCCTCTTCTCCGTGTTAAATATTATAATAGTTTTAGATAAGCCTTGTTTTCATTTTCACCTGACAACATTTTCAAGTGAAGGGTGTTTGCACCAATTGAGAAGTGAAATAGAACCCCTTATGGATGCTCTTATTCCTTAATATGGTCTTTGATCATATGGCCCAATTTGTAATTATTAATGACACCAGTGCTTTATAGTGAATTCGATGCTTAATATACATGATAATTCAGGTGGTAGCATTTCAAGGATCACAGTGTAATGGCAAAAAGGTTTTTATTAGTCTTTAAGATCAACTCACATTTCCCCGTTTTTCAATTCCAATCACTAAACATGAAACTGCATAGTCACACGATTTCAGATATTATTGGGAGCGTTCGTTGAAATTGTCATTCATAATTCAGACGTTCATTTTTGATGTTATCAATGAATCCAAGAAAGGGCAGTCTCTAGGCTACAGGAAGAGCTCAAATTATGCCAATCCATTCCTAAACAGTTTGACATTGACACACAATAGCATGCTTAGGTAACACGTACAGTAATATAACCACTAAGGATTGCTCTAGTGGCCATTTGCCTAGATAATTCCTTCAATATAAGTTGTTTTTATGATCATCTTTAAAGAACAGATAAAAGAGTTATATGGAAAATGGTTAGAGTCAGAACTCATATGAACAGAATAATTAAAAGGACACTTTGAGTAGACCTACCAACTATTGTTATACATTATAATGATAAGTTCATTTAAAAAATATTGATCTCTGAATATACCTCTGTAGCAGCACATTCCAAAAACTTGTTGTTATTGTCTTAATTTTTCAGGTCAATTGTCAAGTTACTGAGATATTAGCCAAAAAAAACACCACCGGGAATTGGTTGTATTAGAAATGGTAGGTTGTAGAGCGTACAAACTACGTTTAGAAAAGTGGGTAATATGGGGGTTATATGGTAATATGCCACACTATGCAATACATAAGGAATGTAAACATAGACAGGAATGGAATGAACTCAAGAAGTACAAAATTGTGTAAGAAAATTGAACCAAGATTGATAGCTTAGATATTCAATTAGAGGACGAAGGGCAACTGGTGGTTTGGTAGCAACCAGGTAGTGAGTGAATGGAAGCAGAAGATGTAATTTTGGTATCTGGAGTTACGACATAAAATACAAGAGGTGAAACCTTGAGAGAGTAACATGTGCAATGGAATTATTTGTTTAATAATACCACTCTCATACCAGAGAGGTAAAAAAAACTATTTAAATGTTGTGCTTTGTTAATAGAGGGGAATGGATCTTAAAGTTTGAGATGAGATAGTATGGTAACTTGTTAACGGATCTGATGATAGCCACATGTTTACTAATCAATTTATCTTGACAAAGGCTAGATATAGATATAGAGAGGCAATATATCCAATGGGCCATCTGGTCGTATGCGAGTACAATCATAGCCATCAGTGGCCAATTTCCATCTTTGGAACACAAGTCCTTTCTCAACCTGGTTTCACTTATTTCTGTAAATTCCGAAAAGGTTTTTTGTTTGGGTGTTTGAATGCATAGAGTATGTAACAGAGCATCTCAGCAAAAACATTCACATTGAAGGATGTTTAAAATCTGCTATATTCATCTTTTTTAGTACGTTAATATTCTTTTCTACATGGCTCTAAATCATATATGTAACTAAGTTCTCTAAATAATTATTGGTTCCACCTGAAATTGGTAGTGATTTCTTATTCCTCTATTTTTATCTTTTTTAAAGGGAGCTCTATATCTATCTATTATAACTTCCTGTCCAGTGGTATACAATGGTCACCTAGGAATCTAAGTCCAACACGAAATATTGAACTTGAGTCCCATTTGAGAGTTTGGGTTTTCTCTTTTAGAACAAATATCATGTCATATCTTTCTTAAATAAATCAGAAGGATAATCATAAAAAATACAAATGTATACAATGGAAAGCTATATGCATGCATTTCCATGAAATATGTTGTATCAATAACTCATTGAAATCAGTATTTATTATAGGGTATATAATTGGCTTATATTATGGGTTCCATATCCTCTTGATACAGGATGAACCTTATCACAGAAGGACATTAAATAATTGTGAAATCCATAAATCCACTCACTATTAAAAAAAAATGCACTATATTACAGTGAAAATAATACATATACAAACTAACAACAATCCAAATGTCTCACCCAATGTT